>NW_027307986.1:0-277000 GCF_047496885.1 Scyliorhinus torazame | reverse complement strand
CAATACCTAACCTCCCTCCAGCTCCTCACCTCCCTCCAACACCTAACCTCCCTCCAGCTCCTCACCCACCTCCAATACCTCACCTCCCTCCAACACCTCAACTCCCTCCAACACCTCACCTCCCTCCAACACCTCAGCTCCCTCCAACAACTCACCTCCCTCCAACACCTCACCTCCCTCCAACACCTAACCTCCCTCCAACACCACACCTTCCTTCAACACCTCACCTCCCTCCAGCTCCCCCCTCCCTCCAAAACCTCACTTCCCTCCAGCACCTCACCTCCCTCCAACACATCACCTCCCTCCAACACCTCACTTCCCTCCAGCTCCTCACCTCCCTCCAACACCTCACCTTCCTCCAATACGTCACTTCCCTCCAGCACCTAACCTCCCTCCAGCACCTCACCTCCCTCCAACACCTCACCTCCCTCCAGCTCCTCACCTCCCTCCAACACCTCAACTCCCTCCAGCACCTAACCTCCCTCCAACACATCACCTCCCTCCAACACCTCACCTCCCTCCAGCTCCTCACCTCCGTCCAATGCCTCACCTCCCTCCAGCTCCTCACCTCCCCCCATCTCCTCACCTCCCTCCAGCTCCTCACCTCCCTCCGGCTCCTCACCTCCCTCCAGCTCCTCACCTGCCTCCAGTGCCTCACCTCCCTCCAACACCACACCTTCCTTCAACACCTCACCTCCCTCCAGCTCCCCCCTCCCTCCAAAACCTCACTTCCCTCCAGCACCTCACCTCCCTCCAACACATCACCTCCCTCCAACACATCACCTCCCTCCAACACCTCACTTCCCTCCAGCTCCTCACCTCCCTCCAACACCTCACCTTCCTCCAATACGTCACTTCCCTCCAGCACCTAACCTCCCTCCAGCACCTCACCTCCCTCCAACACCTCACCTCCCTCCAGCTCCTCACCTCCCTCCAACACCTCAACTCCCTCCAGCACCTAACCTCCCTCCAACACATCACCTCCCTCCAACACCTCACCTCCCTCCAGCTCCTCACCTCCCCCCATCTCCTCACCTCCCTCCAGCTCCTCACCTCCCTCCGGCTCCTCACCTCCCTCCGGCTCCTCACCTCCCTCCAGCTCCTCACCTCCCTCCGGCTCCTCACCTCCCTCCAGCTCCTCACCTGCCTCCAGTGCCTCACCTCCCTCCAGCTCCTCATCTCCCTCCAGCGCACCCATATCTTGGAGTAACTCATCTGTGCAGAAGTCTTGAATCAGCAATAAATCCTTCAAACTCCACCGCACAACTCCCTGCAGACTTCAGCCTTTTCGATGGCTGGAGAATAGCCAATATTGCCCCTTTGCTTAAGAATGGACCCTGCACATCTTTGGAAACACGTGCCTGCGTGGGTTTCCTCCGGGTGCCCCGGTTTCCTCCCACAGTCCAAAGATGTGCAGGTTAGGTGGATTGGCCAATGATAAATTGCCTTTAGTGTCCAAAAAGGTTAGGAGGGGTTACTGGGTTATGGGAATAGGGTGGAAGTGAGGGCTTAAGTGCGGTGGTCTTTCCAAAGACCGGTGCAGACTCGATGGGCCAAATGGCCTCCTTCTGCGCTGTAAATCCTCTGATCCATGTAATGGAACCAGGGATAATCCTGGTAATTATAGGCCGGAGAGCCTGACGTCAGTGGTGGGAAAGCTGTTGGAGAAGATACTGAGGGACAGGATTTATTCACATTTGGAAGCGAATAGACTTGTTAGGAATAGGCAACTAACTTTGTTCGGGGAATCTTGATAGTTTTTCAGGCGGTGGCAAACTTAATTGATGAGGGAAAGGCCGTGGATGTCACCTACATGGACTTTAATAAGGACCTCATTTGGACCTCATGGATTTCGGCGGCAGCGGTGCGCAGGGGCCTTCTTGGAGGTGAGTAGCAAATTTAAAACCACTTACCTTTACAGGAGCAGCCCTTTGGATTTCGGCGGCAGCGGTGCGCAGGGGCCTTCTGGGAGGTGAGTAGTGAGTTTAAAAGCCTTACCTTTACAGGAGCAGCCCTTTGGATTTCGGCGGCAGCGGTGCGCAGGGGCCTTCTGGGAGGTGAGTAGTGAGTTTAAAAGCTCTTACCTTTACAGGAGCAGCCCTTTGGATTTCGGCGGCAGCGGTGCGCAGGGGCCTTCTTGGAGGTGAGTAGTGTATTTAAAAGCCTTACCTTTACAGGAGCAGCCCTTTGGATTTCGGCGGCAGCGGTGAGCAGGGGCCTTCTGGGAGGTGAGTAGTGAATTTAAAAAGCCTTGCCTGGTCCCGTGTCTGTTCTTCTTTTCTGTTTTATTTGTTTTTATATAAGGCGGGAACCGGAAGTTCTACCTCTGGCAAGTTTCCCCCCCCCGCAACCAATAAATTCTGGTGGAGAGGAAACCCGAGACACTACACGTGTAGTGTCTCCCACCCGCCCTCCTCCTCTAACCTAATAATAAAACCCATTGGTGTAAGGTAAGTGCCATATTATATTATTATATTATTAGCATTGTGCAGGTCAAGGTTCGGAGGTGGAGGAGCAGTCTCTGTCAGCGAGAGAACCTGAGAACATCTCAGACACTCAGAAGGTAAGAAGGTAAGTAAGTGATTTTTACTTTTATACCTTTTTTCAAATTGTGTGTGTCGGGGGGAAACTGAAGTGACATCACAGAAAAGCTGTGACCTGAGTGGCTGGTTGGGATTCTAACCTAAATTTAAAAAAACTTTGAGTATTTGGGAACTAATTAAACATAATAACTTAATTATAATTTAGAGGATATCTAAGCCAGAGATCGGAGAATAGTATAGTTAGCTATCGCATTTCTATTAGAAATCTAGTGCTAGGAAACAGATAGTTGACAGTAACTTTGCAATTTAAAAAAAAAGTATTTATAAAAAAAAAAGAGACAAATTTTAATTTTAATTAATTGACGCAATGTCAGTTAGAGGGGTGCTGTGCTCTGACTGTGAGATGTGGCAGGTCCGGGAGGCTTCCAGCGTCCCGGATGGCTTCATCTGCAGAAAGTGCACCCAACTGCAGCTCCTCACAGACCGCATGGTTCGGTTGGAGCAGCAATTGGATGCACTTAGGAGCATGCAGGTGGCGGAAAGCGTCATAGATCGCAGTTATGTAAATGTGGTCACACCCAAGGTGCAGGCAGAGAAATGGGTGACCACCAGAAAGGGCAGGTAGTCAGTGCAGGAATCCCCTGTGGTTGTCCCCCTCTCGAACAGATATACCCCTTTGGATACTGTCGGGGGGGATAGCCTATCAGGGGAAAACAGCAGCAGCCAGAGCAGTGGCACCACGGCTGGCTCTGATGTTCAGAAGGGAGGGTCAAAGCGCAGAAGAGTAATAGTAATAGGGGACTCTATAGTCAGGGGCACAGATAGGCGCTTCTGTGGACGTGAAAGAGACTCCAGGTTGGTATGTTGCCTCCCTGGTGCCAGGGTCCAGGATGTCTCCGAACGGGTAGAGGGAATCCTGAAGGGGGAGGGCAAACAGGCAGAGGTCGTTGTACATATTGGTACTAACGACATAGGCAGGAAGGGGCATGAGGTCCTGCAGCAGGAGTTCAGGGAGCTAGGCAGAAAGTTAAAAGACAGGACCTCGAGGGTTGTGATCTCGGGATTACTCCCTGTGCCACGTGCCAGTGAGGCTAGAAATAGGAAGATAGAGCAGACAAACACGTGGCTAAACAGCTGGTGTAGGAGGGAGGGTTTCCGTTATCTGGACCACTGGGAGCTCTTCCGGGGCAGGTGTGACCTGTATAAGATGGACGGGTTGCATCTAAACCGGAGAGGCATAAATATCCTGGCCGCGAGGTTTGCTAGTGTCACACGGGAGGGTTTAAACTAGTATGGCAGGGGGGTGGGCGCGGGAGCAATAGGTCAGAAGGTGAGAGCATTGAGGGAGAACTAGGGAATAGGGACAGTGTGGCTCTGAGGCAGAGCAGACGGGGAAAAGTTGCTCAACACAGCGGGTCTGGTGGCCTGAAGTGCATATGTTTTAATGCAAGGAGCATTACGGGTAAGGCAGATGAACTTAGAGCTTGGATTACTACTTGGAACTATGATGTTGTTGCCATTACAGAGACCTGGTTGAGGGAAGGGCAGGATTGGCAGCTAAACGTTCCAGGATTTAGATGTTTCAGGCGGGATAGAGGGGGATGTAAAAGGGGAGGCGGAGTTGCGCTACTTGTTCGGGAGAATATCACAGCTATACTGCGAGAGGACACCTCAGAGGGCAGTGAGGCTATATGGGTAGAGATCAGGAATAAGAAGGGTGCAGTCACAATGTTGGGGGTATACTACAGGCCTCCCAACAGCCAGCGGGAGATAGAGGAGCAGATAGGTAGACAGATTTTGGAAAAGAGTAAAAACAACAGGGTTGTGGTGATGGGAGACTTCAACTTCCCCAATATTGACTGGGACTCACTTAGTGCCAGGGGCTTAGACGGGGCGGAGTTTGTAAGGAGCATCCAGGAGGGCTTCTTAAAACAATATGTAAACAGTCCAACTAGGGAAGGGGCGATACTGGACCTGGTATTGGGGAATGAGCCCAGCCAGGTGGTAGATGTTTCAGTAGGGGAGCATTTCGGTAACAGTGACCACAATTCAGTAAGTTTTAAAGTACTGGTGGACAAGGATAAGAGTGGTCCGAGGATGAATGTGCTAAATTGGGGGAAGGCTAATTATAACAATATTAGGCGGGAACTGAAGAACATAGATTGGGGGCGGATGTTTGAGGGCAAATCAACATCTGACATGTGGGAGGCTTTCAAGTGTCAGTTGAAAGGAATACAGGACAGGCATGTTCCTGTGAGGAAGAAAGATAAATACGGCAATTTTCGGGAACCTTGGATGACGAGTGATATTGTAGGCCTCGTCAAAAAGAAAAAGGAGGCATTTGTCAGGGCTAAAAGGCTGGGAACAGACGAAGCCTGTGTGGCATATAAGGAAAGTAGGAAGGAACTTAAGCAAGGAGTCAGGAGGGCTAGAAGGGGTCATGAAAAGTCATTGGCAAATAGGGTTAAGGAAAATCCCAAGGCTTTTTACACGTACATAAAAAGCAAGAGGGTAGCCAGGGAAAGGGTTGGCCCACTGAAGGATAGGCAAGGGAATCTATGTGTGGAGCCAGAGGAAATGGGCGAGGTACTAAATGAATACTTTGCATCAGTATTCACCAAAGAGAAGAAATTGGTAGATGTTGAGCCTGGAGAAGGGTGTGTAGATAGCCTGGGTCACATTGAGATCCAAAAAGACGAGGTGTTGGGTGTCTTAAAAAATATTAAGGTAGATAAGTCCCCTGGGCCTGATGGGATCTACCCCAGAATACTGAAAGAGGCTGGAGAGGAAATTGCTGAGGCCTTGACAGAAATCTTTGGATCGTCGCTGTCTTCAGGGGATGTCCCGGAGGACTGGAGAATAGCCAATGTTGTTCCTCTGTTTAAGAAGGGTAGCAAGGATAATCCCGGGAACTACAGGCCGGTGAGCCTTACTTCAGTGGTAGGGAAATTACTGGAGAGAATTCTTCGAGACAGGATCTACTCCCATTTGGAAGCAAATGGACGTATTAGTGAGAGGCAGCACGGTTTTGTGAAGGGGAGGTCGTGTCTCACTAACTTGATAGAGTTTTTCGAGGAGGTCACTAAGATGATTGATGCAGGTAGGGCAGTAGATGTTGTCTATATGGACTTCAGTAAGGCCTTTGACAAGGTCCCTCATGGTAGACTAGTACAAAAGGTGAAGTCACACGGGATCAGGGGTGAACTGGCAAGGTGGATACAGAACTGGCTAGGCCATAGAAGGCAGAGGGTAGCAATGGAGGGATGCTTTTCTAATTGGAGGGCTGTGACCAGTGGTGTTCCACAGGGATCAGTGTTGGGACCTTTGCTGTTTGTAGTATATATAAATGATTTGGAGGAAAATGTAACTGGTCTGATTAGTAAGTTTGCAGACGACACAAAGGTTGGTGGAATTGCGGATAGCGATGAGGACTGTCGGAGGATACAGCAGGATTTAGATTGTCTGGAGACTTGGGCGGAGAGATGGCAGATGGAGTTTAATCCGGACAAATGTGAGGTAATGCATTTTGGAAGGGCTAATGCAGGTAGGGAATATACAGTGAATGGTAGAACCCTCAAGAGTATTGAAAGTCAAAGAGATCTAGGAGTACAGGTCCACAGGTCATTGAAAGGGGCAACACAGGTGGAGAAGGTAGTCAAGAAGGCATACGGCATGCTTGCCTTCATTGGCCGGGGCATTGAGTATAAGATTTGGCAAGTCATGTTGCAGCTGTATAGAACCTTAGTTAGGCCACACTTGGAGTATAGTGTTCAATTCTGGTCGCCACACTACCAGAAGGATGTGGAGGCTTTAGAGAGGGTGCAGAAGAGATTTACCAGAATGTTGCCTGGTATGGAGGGCATAAGCTATGAGGAGCGATTGATTAAACTCGGTTTGTTCTCACTGGAACGAAGGAGGTTGAGGGGCGACCTGATAGAGGTATACAAAATTATGAGGGGCATAGACAGAGTGGATAGTCAGAGGCTTTTCCCCAGGGTAGAGGGGTCAATTACTAGGGGGCATAGGTTTAAGGTGAGAGGGGCAAGGTTTAGAGTAGATGTACGAGGCAAGTTTTTTACGCAGAGGGTAGTGGGTGCCTGGAACTCACTACCGGAGGAGGTAGTGGAAGCAGGGACGATAGGGACATTTAAGGGGCATCTTGACAAATATATGAATAGGATGGGAATAGAAGGATACGGACCCAGGAAGTGTACAAGATTGTAGTTTAGTCGGGCAGTATGGTCGGCACGGGCTTGGAGGGCCGAAGGGCCTGGTCCTGTGCTGTACATTTCTTTGTTCTTTGTTCTTTGTTGACTTTGACAAGGTCGCTCATGGCAGATTAGTGCAAAGGGTAAAGTCATGTGGGATTCGGGGTGTGCTAGCTGGATAGATAAAAAACTGGCTCGGCAACAGCAGACAGAGAATAACAGTGGGAGGGAGTTTTTCAGGCTGGAGTACTGTAACTAGTGATGTTCCACAGGGATCAGTGCTGGGACCACTGTTGTTGGTCATATATATAAATGATCTGGAGTAAAATGTGGATGGTCTGATTAGCAGGTTTGTAGGTGACATAAGACAGGTGAAGTTGCAGATAGTGAAGGGGGCCGTCAGAGAATACAGCAGAATACAGACAGATTGGAGAGTTGGGCAGGGAAATGGCAGATGGAGTTCAATCTGGACAAATGCGAGATGATGCATTTTGGAAGATCAAATTCAAGTGTGAATTGTACAGTAAATGGCAGAACCTTAGTAGCATTGACATACAGAGGGATCTGGGCATTCAGGTCCATAGTTCCATGAAAGTGGCAATACAGGTGGATCACATGGGCAAGGAAGCATATGGCATGCTTGTCTTCATCGGCCTTCTTTGAGTACAAGAGTTATCAGGGGCGTCGTTCACCGACCCCCCAGCGGGTCGGAGAATGGCCGTTGGCCGCCGTGAATCCCGCCCCCGCCCCAGGCTCCGAAGGGAGAAAAGTCGGCGGGGCGTTAATGGCGCCGCTGCCGCGGAGAATGGCACGGGTCTGCGCAAGGCAGCCGATTTTCGGCCTGCCGATATTCTCCCTTCCGGATGGGCCGAAGTCCCGTCGACGTGATGACCGTTCACGTCGACGTAAATTAAACCTCCTTTTCATCGGCGTGACCCTGTGCTCCAGGCTCACGCCGACCAGCGTGGAGGTGAGTGACGGCCTGGGGGGTTGGCTCTGGGCAGGCGATGGCGTGGCCGCAGACTGATTGCGTGAGGAGAGGTGTGTCTCGGCTTGTGTGTGTGTGTGTGGCGGGGGGGGGGTGGTTAGAGTAGGCTGGGCTCCGGGGGAGTGCCGGGAGGGGGGTCCGTGCCACCTGCGGCCACCTGCAGATAACAGGGCCGTGTTCACCAATAGGAAGGGGACCTATTCGATGAACATACAGGTGGTCTGCGACCACCGCATGATGATCCTGCACGTCTGCACCCGTTACCCAGGCAGTGTACACGACTCATACGTGTTGTCGCGGTCATCCATCCCCAGCATGTACGAGGGACGCCATCCCCGGCTGAGGGGCTGGTTGCTGGGCGACAGGGGCTACCCATTGCGATCGTGGCTGATGACGCCTATACGGAGGCCACGCAATGAGGCGGAGAACCGCTACAATGATGCCCATGTAGCGACAAGGGGAGTGATAGAGAGGTGCTTTGGCGTGCTGAAGATGCGTTTCAGGTGCCTGGACCTCTCTGGGGGCGCCCTCCAGTATCGGTCAGATAGGGTCGGCCGCATCATTGTGGTGTGCTGCGTCCTGCACAACATAGCCCAGCAGAGGGGCGATGGGCCGCAGGCAGAGGAGGGCGGAGTGGAGGAGCAGCAGGAAGAGGCGCAGTCCTCCCCAGGTGAGGGGGATGGGGGTAATGGTCAGGGCAGACGGGGTAGACACAGGCGGGTGGCTGTCCACCGTTACCAGCTGGCCCAGCGGGCACGGGACAGACTGATAGCCGCCCGCTTCACTGACTAGATGGGCGTGGGAATCGGGTAGTATGGCCACAGACCGCACACCATGGCAACAGCCGACCACCCACACCCCCCACCCATCCACCCACCCAGCACCCTCACCCCCCTCCCTAACCCCACCCACCCCACCCGCATGCACACCACCCCCCCCCATTGCCGATCCACCTGCGGCACAACGGGCCGGGCTCACACAGTTGCGGGTGGACGCGTGTCTATTGCAGGCCATGGAGGATGATGACAACCCGCCCTGCGGTGAGCTCCTGGCTCCACATCGTTGGACTATGTCTGACCCATGGCCACAGTACCACCATCCACCCGGACCATCCCTGCATGCGGCTGTGACACTGCAGCGCACGGTCCCGTCCTCTGCCCGGGGGGATGTTGATGGCGGCCCAGGGGGAACGGGGCAGACTCACCTGGGGCTGAGGTAAGACCACCCCTCACACACACACTTGCGCTCAACGTACATGACACCCCCGCACACTTTGGACAGAGCACAAAGGCAGCTTCTGTAGGTGTAACATTGACTTTAATAACCAAAGGAGTTCATGCACGTGCCCTAGCCCCTAAAACTCATCTGTGCCCTACACCCGTGCCAACTTACTCAATGTCTAATTGTTTGGCCTTACGGGCCCTTTGACTACGTCTACGTGGTTCCCCAGACGGTACAGCAGAACTGGAGGTGGACTCCTGTGATTCCTGCCCTCTGACACTGGATCCCTTTGGCGGCCGTTTCCTGGGGCGTCCTGGCCTAGATGGGCCAGGCTGCAGCCCGGGCGACTGGGATGGCGAGCTGCCAGCCTGTCCTGCCCGTTGCCCACCCGATGCACCTGGGACGGAAGGGGGGGAGTCCGAGGTGTCGCGGTGTACCGGGACCTCCCCTACAGGGGGACCCGGGACAGACCACACCACCTCCTCCTCCCTCGGGGTGCCCGATGGCCCCCAGGCCTCTACATGGGTGGGGGATGCGAACGGACTGGCCATCCGACGCGCCCCCGACATCTGGCGCTGCCAGTCCTGGAGGCCCGTGCTGGTATCGACAGGGGTCTGCAGGTTTGCAGCCATGGAGCCCAGGGGGTTGGCAAACCCTGTCTGTGACAGTGCGACGCCGGCTCGCACATGGCCACTGGCGCCGATGCCCTCAGCGATGGCCTGCAGAGACTGGGCCATGGCCTGCAGAGACTGGGCCATGGCCTGCAGAGACTGGGCTATGGCCTGCAGAGACTGGGCTATGGCCTGCTGAGACTGGGCCATGGCCTGCAGAGACTGGGCTATGGCCTGCTGAGACTGGGCCATGGCCTGCTGAGACTGGGCCATGGCCTGCTGAGACTGGGCCATGGTGTTGAGCGCCTCTGCCATCTGGCGCTGGCACTGGCTCATGGCCTCCTGTGAGAGGGCAGCCATGTCCTGGGCCACAGACGCCGCCTGCACGGAAAGCCCCAGGCCTCGCAAACCGTTCCCCATGTCTGACACCGTCGCACCCATTGCCTCCACCGCGGACGCCACCCGTGCGGTGTCGGCCTGGGTGGCACGCATGACCGGCACCACTTCCAGCTCCTGGACGCGGGTGGACTCCTCCACCTGCGACCGCAGCCGCCGCAAGCCACCCGTCACCCTATTCGCTCGTCTCCGGGTCGGTGGTTGCATCGGATCTATGTGTGGGTGTGGTAACTGCAGGAACCCGGGATCCATCTGGGCGGCAGATGTTCGCTTGGGCTGGTTAGACACGCAGGCAGTGATCAGGTGATATGGGGGAGGGGGGATATGGGGACGGGCTGTCGGTGGCTCACTCGCTAGTACGCCCCCGACCTCTGCATCAGCAACCTCCCGGTCCTCAGGTCCGCCAGCCAGTTCCAGGGCCCTTTCCTCGTGTTCGGTCAGTGGTCTCTCATCAGCGGGCCCTCCTCCAGTCCTCACATGCTCCCTATTGTTGTGTGCGCGCTTCGCCTGTGGGGGGGGGCGGTGGCAGGGGTAAAAGGCAACAGTGTTAGGCAGGTATATGAATGCACGCCATCGGTTGCGCGTGCATTGCAGAGGTTAAGGTTAGGGCTGGATTCACTTGGGGATATGGGGGATATGGGGGAGGGGGGGATATGGGGGATTATGGGGGAATATGGGGATATGGGGGAGGGGGGATATGGGGGATATGGGGGAGGGGGGATATGGGGGAGGCTCACCCTGCCTGCTCTGACGAGGTCGTTCACCTTCTTGTGGCACTGGGTGCCTGTCCGTGGTGTCAGGGCCACAGCGGTGACGGCCTCTGCCACTTCCCTCCACAGACGCCGGCTGTGGCGTGGGGCAACTCTGCGGCCGTGCCCGGGATACAGGGCGTCCCTCCTCTGCTCCACTGCGTCCAGGAGCGCCTCCACATCCCGTTACTCGAACCTCGGGGCTGAGCGGCGGCCAGCCATCCAGTCGGGTGTTCCGGTCGGGTGTTCCGGTCGGGTGGGGGGGAGCAGCGCGGCCTTATGAGCCGTCCCGCCGTGCGGCGTGTATGACGCTGCACGGCGTGAACCACGTGCGCAAGCGCGGATCCCGTTACGTCGCTGCTAGCCCGGAGACTTTCGACCCATTTTTCCGACGTGACGCAAATCGGATTTGCACCGTTTTTTGCGCCGATAACGGAGAATTTCACCCCTGGTCGTGTTACAGTTGTATAAAACTTTAGTTAGGCCACATTTGGGATATTGCGTGCAATTCTGGTCACCACACTACCAGAAGGACGTGGATCCTGTGGAGAGGGTGCAAAGAAGGTTTACCCAGAATGTTGCCTATTAGCTATCAGGTGCCATCAGGAATAAACTCGGATTATTTTCGTTGGAAAGACAGAGGCTGTGGAGACACCTAATTGAGGTCAACAAACTATCGAGAGGTATAGACAGGGTGAATAGTCGGAAGCTGTGTCCCAGGCTGGAAGACTCAATGACAGGGGCACAGGTTCCAGGTGAGAAGGGATCAGTTCAGGGGCGATGTGCGATGTGCGGGGAAAGGGTGGTCGATGCCTGGAATGCGTTGCCAGTGGAGGTGTGGACGCAGGCACGATGGTAACATTTAAGATGTACTTCGATATAGGCAGCGCGGTAGCGCAGTGGGTTAGCTCTGCTGCCTCACGGCTCCGAGGTCCCAGGTTCGATCCTGGCACGTGGTCACTGTCTGTGTGAAGTTTGCACATTCTCCCCGTGTTTGCGTGGGTTTCGCCCCGCAACTCAAAGATGTGCAGGCTAGGTGGATTGGCCACGCTAAATTGCCCCTTAATTGGGAAAAAAAAAGAATTGGTTACTCTAAATTTAAAAAAAAAACATGTATTTCGATATTCACTTGAATAGGCGGGAATGGAGGCCACAGATCATTTGGGCAATATGTAGTCGGTCTAAATAAGGAATCTGGATTGGTGCAGGCTTGGTGGGCCAAAGGGCCTGGTCCAGGCTGTTCTTTGTTCTCCCTCCTGCTCCCAACCTACCTCCTGTATGTCACCTCCACCCAGATCCTCATCTCCCTCCAGTGCCATGCTTCCCTCCAGCAGCTCACCACCCTCCAGTGCCCAATATTCCTCCAGGGTCTCAACTCCCTCCACTACCTCAAATTCCTTCAGCACCTCTCCTCCCTCCAAAGCCTCACTTGCCTCCAGGGCCTCACTTCTCTCCAGTGCCTCAATTATTTCTAATGGCTCACCTCCCCAGGCAAATTCTCGAACTGAGGTAATTGTGCAAACTTTCCCAATTATCCACAAAATCAAATCATCCCAGACCACTCATTACCTCCTCTTGCTGTATAATCCAGATGCCTGAGCCTCAAATGTCACCCATCCACCCCATCACATCATCCACACCCGTCAACCAATCAGTGGAGGCCACAACCTCATCCCAACATTCCAAGCTGGGAACTGTCTTCCCGAAAGCTCTCAGTCTCTCCACCTTCCTCTCGTCCTGAACTCCCTCCTAAATACACACCCTACAATAAAACCTCTCCAAAAAACAACTTCTCTCTTTCAAACCAATTCTTTGGTCAGGAAGAACCTCTCGAGGTTTTGAGGGGAAGATACTGAACGTGGACAATTGTATTTGTTGTACAATGGCCGACCGTCCTGAATGAATGTTACTCACTCAGACATCCCAGAATCAGCAACAACGTCTTCATCTCACTCGGCATATCCTGCAAAGGAAAAGAGACAATCCGTATGGGAGAGAATTCCGGCAATGGGAAAATTAGAGAGAATGTTAAAAACTGTGGGTGGGATAGTAAACATTAAGTTTATCTACCTATAGTGAGTGAATTCGCTCTCTCTGGGAGTGGGATAGTAAATATTGAGTTTATCTACCTATAGTGAGTGAAGTCTCTCTGGGAGTGGCAGAGTAATCATTGAGTTTATCTATCTATAGTGAGTGAAGTCTCTCTGGGAGTGGCAGAGTAAACATTGAGTTTATCTATCTATAGTGAGTGAAGTCTCTCTGGGAGTGGGATAGTAAACATTGAGTTTATCTATCTATAGTGAGTGAAGTCTCTCTGGGAGTGGGATAGTAAACATTGAGTTTATCTATCTATAGTGAGTGAAGTTTCTCTCTCTGGGAGTGGGATGTGTAAACATTGAGTTTATCGACCTATAGTGAGTGAAGTCTTTCTGGGAGTGGGATAGTAAACATTGAGTTTATCTACCTATAGTGAGTGAAGTCTCTCTGGGAGTGGGAGAGTAATCATTGAGTTTATCTATCTATAGTGAGTGAAGTCTCTCTCTGGGAGTGGGATAGTAAACATTGAGTTTATCTAGCTATAGTGAGTGAAGTCTCTCTCTGGGAGTGGGATAGTAAATATTGAGTTTATCTACCTATAGTGAGTGAAGTCTCTCTGCGAGTGGCAGAGTAATCTTTGAGTTTATCTATCTATAGTGAGTGAAGTCTCACTGTCTGGGAGTGGGATAGTAAACATTGAGTTTATCTACCTATAGTGAGTGAAGTCTCTCTGGGAGTGGGATAGTAAACATTGAGTTTATCTATCTATAGTGAGTGAAGTCTCTCTCTCTGGGAGTGGGACAGTAAACATTGAGTTTATCTATCTATAGTGAGTGAAGACTCTCTGGGAGTGGGATAATAAACATTGAGATTATCTATCTATAGTGAGTGAAGTCTCTCTGGGAGTGGGATAGTAAACATTGAGTTTATCTACCTATAGTGAGTGAAGTCTCTCTGGGAGTGGGATAGTAAACATTGAGTTTATCTATCTATAGTGAGTGAAGTCTCTCTGGGAGTGGGATAATAAACATTGAGATTATCTATCTATAGTGAGTGAAGTCTCTCTGGGAGTGGGATAGTAAACATTGAGTTTATCTATCTGTAGTGAGTGAAGTCTCTCTCTGGGAGTGGGACAGTAAAATTTGAGTTTATCTATCTATAGTGAGTGAAGTCTCTCTCTGGGAGTGGGATAGTAAACATTGAGTTTATCTATCTATAGTGAGTGAAGGCTCTCTGGGAGTGGGATAGTAAACATTGAGTTTATCTATCTATAGTGAGTGAAGTCTCTCTGGGAGTGGGATAGCAAACATTGAGTTTATCTACCTATAGTGAGTGAAGTCTCTCTGGGAGTGGGATAGTAAACATTGAGTTTATCGATCTGTAGTGAGTGAAGTCTCTCTCTGGGAGTGGGACAGTAAACATTGAGTTTATCTATCTATAGTGAGCGAAGTCTCTCTCTGGGAGTGGGATAGTAAACATTGAGTTTATCTATCTATAGTGAGTGAAGGCTTTCTGGGAGTGGGATAGTAAACATTGAGTTTATCTATCTATAGTGAGTGAAGTCTCTCTGGGAGTGGGATAGTAAACATTGAGTTTATCTATCTATAGTGAATGAAGTCTCTCTGGGAGTGGGATAGTAAACATTGAGTATATCTATCTATAGTGAGTGAAGTCTCTCTCTGGCAGTGGGATAGTAAACATTGAGTTTATCTACCTATAGTGAGTGAAGTCTCTCTGGGAGTGGAATAGTAAACATTGAGTTTATCGACCTATAGTGAGTGAAGTCTCTCTGGGAGTGGGATAGTAAACATTGAGTTTATCTACCTATAGTGAGTGAAGTCTCTCTGGGAGTGGGATAGTAAACATTGAGTTTATCTATCTGTAGTGAGTGAAGTTTCTCTCTGGGAGTGGGACAGTAAACATTGAGTTTATCTATCTGTAGTGAGTGAAGTCTCTCTCTGGGAGTGGGACAGTAAACATTGAGTTTATCTATCTATAGTGAGTGAAGTCTCCCTGGGAGTGGAATAGTAAACATTGAGTTTATCTATCTATAGTGAGTGAAGTCTCTCTCTGGGAGTGGGATAGTAAACATTGAGTTTATCTATCTATAGTGAGTGAAGTCTCTCTCTGGAAGTGGGATAGTAAACATTGAGCTTATCTACCTATAGTGAGTGAAGTCTCTCTGGGAGTGGGATAGTAAACATTGAGTTTATCTATCTATAGTGAGTGAAGTCTCTCTCTGGGAGTGGGATAGTAAACATTGAGTTTATCTATCTATAGTGAGTGAAGTCTCTCTGGGAGTGGGATAGTAAACATTGAGTTTATCTATCTATAGTGAGCGAAGTCTCTCTGGGAGTGGGATAGTAAACATTGAGTTTATCTATCTATAGTGAGTGAAGTCTCTCTCTGGGAGTGGGATAGCAAACATTAAGTTTATCTACCTATAGTGAGTGAAGTCTCTCTGGGAGTGGGATAGTAAACATTGAGTTTATCGATCTGTAGTGAGTGAAGTCTCTCTCTGGGAGTGGGACAGTAAACATTGAGTTTATCTATCTATAGTGAGCGAAGTCTCTCTCTGGGAGTGGGATAGTAAACATTGAGTTTATCTATCTATAGTGAGTGAAGGCTTTCTGGGAGTGGGATAGTAAACATTGAGTTTATCTATCTATAGTGAGTGAAGTCTCTCTGGGAGTGGGATAGTAAACATTGAGTTTATCTATCTATAGTGAATGAAGTCTCTCTGGGAGTGGGATAGTAAACATTGAGTATATCTATCTATAGTGAGTGAAGTCTCTCTCTGGCAGTGGGATAGTAAACATTGAGTTTATCTACCTATAGTGAGTGAAGTCTCTCTGGGAGTGGAATAGTAAACATTGAGTTTATCGACCTATAGTGAGTGAAGTCTCTCTGGGAGTGGGATAGTAAACATTGAGTTTATCGACCTATAGTGAGTGAAGTCTCTCTGGGAGTGGGATAGTAAACATTGAGTTTATCTATCTGTAGTGAGTGAAGTTTCTCTCTGGGAGTGGGACAGTAAACATTGAGTTTATCTATCTGTAGTGAGTGAAGTCTCTCTCTGGGAGTGGGACAGTAAACATTGAGTTTATCTATCTATAGTGAGTGAAGTCTCCCTGGGAGTGGAATAGTAAACATTGAGTTTATCTATCTATAGTGAGTGAAGTCTCTCTCTGGGAGTGGGATAGTAAACATTGAGTTTATCTATCTATAGTGAGTGAAGTCTCTCTCTGGAAGTGGGATAGTAAACATTGAGCTTATCTACCTATAGTGAGTGAAGTCTCTCTGGGAGTGGGATAGTAAACATTGAGTTTATCTATCTATAGTGAGTGAAGTCTCTCTCTGGGAGTGGGATAGTAAACATTGAGTTTATCTATCTATAGTGAGTGAAGTCTCTCTGGGAGTGGGATAGTAAACATTGAGTTTATCTATCTATAGTGAGCGAAGTCTCTCTGGGAGTGGGATAGTAAACATTGAGTTTATCTATCTATAGTGAGTGAAGTCTCTCTCTGGGAGTGGGATAGCAAACATTGAGTTTATCTATCTATAGTGAGTGAAGTCTCTCTGGGAGTGGGATAGTAAACATTGAGTTTATCTATCTATAGTGATTGAAGTCTCTCTCTGGGAGTGGGATAGTAAACATTGAGTTGATCTATCTATAGTGAGTGAAGTCTCTCTCTGGGAGTGGGATAGTAAACATTGAGTTTATCTATCTATAGTGAGTGAAGTCTCTCTGGGAGTGGGATAGTAAACATTGAGTTTATCTATCTGTAGTGAGTGAAGTTTCTCTCTGGGAGTGGGACAGTAAACATTGAGTTTATCTATCTGTAGTGAGTGAAGTCTCTCTCTGGGAGTGGGACAGTAAACATTGAGTTTATCTATCTATAGTGAGTGAAGTCTCTCTCTGGGAGTGGGATAGTAAACATTGAGTTTATCTATCTATAGTGAGTGAAGTCTCCCTGGGAGTGGAATAGTAAACATTGAGTTTATCTATCTATAGTGAGTGAAGTCTCTCTCTGGGAGTGGGATAGTAAACATTGAGTTTATCTATCTATAGTGAGTGAAGTCTCTCTCTGGAAGTGGGATAGTAAACATTGAGCTTATCTACCTATAGTGAGTGAAGTCTCTCTGGGAGTGGGATAGTAAACATTGAGTTTATCTATCTATAGTGAGTGAAGTCTCTCTCTGGGAGTGGGATAGTAAACATTGAGTTTATCTATCTATAGTGAGTGAAGTCTCTCTGGGATGGGATAGTAAACATTGAGTTTATCTATCTATAGTGAGCGAAGTCTCTCTGGGAGTGGGATAGTAAACATTGAGTTTATCTATCTATAGTGAGTGAAGTATCTCTCTGGGAGTGGGATAGCAAACATTGAGTTTATCTATCTATAGTGAGTGAAGTCTCTCTCTGGGAGTGGGATAGTAAACATTGAGTTTATCTATCTATAGTGAGTGAAGTCTCTCTGGGATGGGATAGTAAACATTGAGTTTATCTATCTATAGTGAGTGAAGTCTCTCTCTGGAAGTGGGATAGTAAACATTGAGCTTATCTACCTATAGTGAGTGAAGTCTCTCTGGGAGTGGGATAGTAAACATTGAGTTTATCTATCTATAGTGAGTGAAGTCTCTCTCTGGGAGTGGGATAGTAAACATTGAGTTTATCTATCTATAGTGAGTGAAGTCTCTCTGGGATGGGATAGTAAACATTGAGTTTATCTATCTATAGTGAGCGAAGTCTCTCTGGAAGTGGGATAGTAAACATTGAGCTTATCTACCTATAGTGAGTGAAGTCTCTCTGGGAGTGGGATAGTAAACATTGAGTTTATCTATCTATAGTGAGTGAAGTCTCTCTGGGAGTGGGATAGTAAACATTGAGTTTATCTATCTATAGTGAGCGAAGTCTCTCTGGGAGTGGGATAGTAAACATTGAGTTTATCTATCTATAGTGAGTGAAGTCTCTCTCTGGGAGTGGGATAGCAAACATTGAGTTTATCTATCTATAGTGAGTGAAGTCTCTCTGGGAGTGGGATAGTAAACATTGAGTTTATCTATCTATAGTGAGTGAAGTCTCTCTCTGGGAGTGGGATAGTAAACATTGAGTTGATATCTCTATAGTGAGTGAAGTCTCTCTCAGGGAGTGGGATAGTAAACATTGAGTTTATCTATCTATAGTGAGTGAAGTCTCTCTGGGAGTGGGATAGTAAACATTGAGTTTATCTATCTGTAGTGAGTGAAGTTTCTCTCTGGGAGTGGGACAGTAAACATTGAGTTTATCTATCTGTAGTGAGTGAAGTCTCTCTCTGGGAGTGGGACAGTAAACATTGAGTTTATCTATCTATAGTGAGTGAAGTCTCTCTCTGGGAGTGGGATAGTAAACATTGAGTTTATCTATCTATAGTGAGTGAAGTCTCCCTGGGAGTGGAATACTAAACATTGAGTTTATCTATCTATAGTGAGTGAAGTCTCTCTCTGGGAGTGGGATAGTAAACATTGAGTTTATCTATCTATAGTGAGTGAAGTCTCTCTCTGGAAGTGGGATAGTAAACATTGAGCTTATCTACCTATAGTGAGTGAAGTCTCTCTGGGAGTGGGATAGTAAACATTGAGTTTATCTATCTATAGTGAGTGAAGTCTCTCTCTGGGAGTGGGATAGTAAACATTGAGTTTATCTATCTATAGTGAGTGAAGTCTCTCTGGGATGGGATAGTAAACATTGAGTTTATCTATCTATAGTGAGCGAAGTCTCTCTGGGAGTGGGATAGTAAACATTGAGTTTATCTATCTATAGTGAGTGAAGTATCTCTCTGGGAGTGGGATAGCAAACATTGAGTTTATCTATCTATAGTGAGTGAAGTCTCTCTGGGAGTGGGATAGTAAACATTGAGTTTATCTATCTGTAGTGAGTGAAGTTTCTCTCTGGGAGTGGGACAGTAAACATTGAGTTTATCTATCTGTAGTGAGTGAAGTCTCTCTCTGGGAGTGGGACAGTAAACATTGAGTTTATCTATCTATAGTGAGTGAAGTCTCCCTGGGAGTGGAATAGTAAACATTGAGTTTATCTATCTATAGTGAGTGAAGTCTCTCTCTGGGAGTGGGATAGTAAACATTGAGTTTATCTATCTATAGTGAGTGAAGTCTCTCTCTGGAAGTGGGATAGTAAACATTGAGCTTATCTACCTATAGTGAGTGAAGTCTCTCTGGGAGTGGGATAGTAAACATTGAGTTTATCTATCTATAGTGAGTGAAGTCTCTCTCTGGGAGTGGGATAGTAAACATTGAGTTTATCTATCTATAGTGAGTGAAGTCTCTCTGGGATGGGATAGTAAACATTGAGTTTATCTATCTATAGTGAGCGAAGTCTCTCTGGGAGTGGGATAGTAAACATTGAGTTTATCTATCTATAGTGAGTGAAGTATCTCTCTGGGAGTGGGATAGCAAACATTGAGTTTATCTATCTATAGTGAGTGAAGTCTCTCTCTGGGAGTGGGATAGTAAACATTGAGTTTATCTATCTATAGTGAGTGAAGTCTCTCTGGGATGGGATAGTAAACATTGAGTTTATCTATCTATAGTGAGTGAAGTCTCTCTCTGGAAGTGGGATAGTAAACATTGAGCTTATCTACCTATAGTGAGTGAAGTCTCTCTGGGAGTGGGATAGCAAACATTGAGTTTATCTATCTATAGTGAGTGAAGTCTCTCTCTGGGAGTGGGATAGTAAACATTGAGTTTATCTATCTATAGTGAGTGAAGTCTCTCTGGGATGGGATAGTAAACATTGAGTTTATCTATCTATAGTGAGTGAAGTCTCTCTCTGGAAGTGGGATAGTAAACATTGAGCTTATCTACCTATAGTGAGTGAAGTCTCTCTGGGAGTGGGATAGTAAACATTGAGTTTATCTATCTATAGTGAGTGAAGTCTCTCTCTGGGAGTGGGATAGTAAACATTGAGTTTATCTATCTATAGTGAGTGAAGTCTCTCTGGGATGGGATAGTAAACATTGAGTTTATCTATCTATAGTGAGCGAAGTCTCTCTGGAAGTGGGATAGTAAACATTGAGCTTATCTACCTATAGTGAGTGAAGTCTCTCTGGGAGTGGGATAGTAAACATTGAGTTTATCTATCTATAGTGAGTGAAGTCTCTCTGGGAGTGGGATAGTAAACATTGAGTTTATCTATCTATAGTGAGCGAAGTCTCTCTGGGAGTGGGATAGTAAACATTGAGTTTATCTATCTATAGTGAGTGAAGTCTCTCTCTGGGAGTGGGATAGCAAACATTGAGTTTATCTATCTATAGTGAGTGAAGTCTCTCTGGGAGTGGGATAGTAAACATTGAGTTTATCTATCTATAGTGAGTGAAGTCTCTCTCTGGGAGTGGGATAGTAAACATTGAGTTGATATCTCTATAGTGAGTGAAGTCTCTCTCAGGGAGTGGGATAGTAAACATTGAGTTTATCTATCTATAGTGAGTGAAGTCTCTCTGGGAGTGGGATAGTAAACATTGAGTTTATCTATCTGTAGTGAGTGAAGTTTCTCTCTGGGAGTGGGACAGTAAACATTGAGTTTATCTATCTGTAGTGAGTGAAGTCTCTCTCTGGGAGTGGGACAGTAAACATTGAGTTTATCTATCTATAGTGAGTGAAGTCTCTCTCTGGGAGTGGGATAGTAAACATTGAGTTTATCTATCTATAGTGAGTGAAGTCTCCCTGGGAGTGGAATACTAAACATTGAGTTTATCTATCTATAGTGAGTGAAGTCTCTCTCTGGGAGTGGGATAGTAAACATTGAGTTTATCTATCTATAGTGAGTGAAGTCTCTCTCTGGAAGTGGGATAGTAAACATTGAGCTTATCTACCTATAGTGAGTGAAGTCTCTCTGGGAGTGGGATAGTAAACATTGAGTTTATCTATCTATAGTGAGTGAAGTCTCTCTCTGGGAGTGGGATAGTAAACATTGAGTTTATCTATCTATAGTGAGTGAAGTCTCTCTGGGATGGGATAGTAAACATTGAGTTTATCTATCTATAGTGAGCGAAGTCTCTCTGGGAGTGGGATAGTAAACATTGAGTTTATCTATCTATAGTGAGTGAAGTATCTCTCTGGGAGTGGGATAGCAAACATTGAGTTTATCTATCTATAGTGAGTGAAGTCTCTCTGGGAGTGGGATAGTAAACATTGAGTTTATCTATCTGTAGTGAGTGAAGTTTCTCTCTGGGAGTGGGACAGTAAACATTGAGTTTATCTATCTGTAGTGAGTGAAGTCTCTCTCTGGGAGTGGGACAGTAAACATTGAGTTTATCTATCTATAGTGAGTGAAGTCTCTCTCTGGGAGTGGGATAGTAAACATTGAGTTTATCTATCTATAGTGAGTGAAGTCTCCCTGGGAGTGGAATAGTAAACATTGAGTTTATCTATCTATAGTGAGTGAAGTCTCTCTCTGGGAGTGGGATAGTAAACATTGAGTTTATCTATCTATAGTGAGTGAAGTCTCTCTCTGGAAGTGGGATAGTAAACATTGAGCTTATCTACCTATAGTGAGTGAAGTCTCTCTGGGAGTGGGATAGTAAACATTGAGTTTATCTATCTATAGTGAGTGAAGTCTCTCTCTGGGAGTGGGATAGTAAACATTGAGTTTATCTATCTATAGTGAGTGAAGTCTCTCTGGGATGGGATAGTAAACATTGAGTTTATCTATCTATAGTGAGCGAAGTCTCTCTGGGAGTGGGATAGTAAACATTGAGTTTATCTATCTATAGTGAGTGAAGTATCTCTCTGGGAGTGGGATAGCAAACATTGAGTTTATCTATCTATAGTGAGTGAAGTCTCTCTCTGGGAGTGGGATAGTAAACATTGAGTTTATCTATCTATAGTGAGTGAAGTCTCTCTGGGATGGGATAGTAAACATTGAGTTTATCTATCTATAGTGAGTGAAGTCTCTCTCTGGAAGTGGGATAGTAAACATTGAGCTTATCTACCTATAGTGAGTGAAGTCTCTCTGGGAGTGGGATAGTAAACATTGAGTTTATCTATCTATAGTGAGTGAAGTCTCTCTCTGGGAGTGGGATAGTAAACATTGAGTTTATCTATCTATAGTGAGTGAAGTCTCTCTGGGATGGGATAGTAAACATTGAGTTTATCTATCTATAGTGAGCGAAGTCTCTCTGGAAGTGGGATAGTAAACATTGAGCTTATCTACCTATAGTGAGTGAAGTCTCTCTGGGAGTGGGACAGTAAACATTGAGTTTATCTATCTATAGTGAGTGAAGTCTCTCTGGGAGTGGGATAGTAAACATTGAGTTTATCTATCTATAGTGAGCGAAGTCTCTCTGGGAGTGGGATAGTAAACATTGAGTTTATCTATCTATAGTGAGTGAAGTCTCTCTCTGGGAGTGGGATAGCAAACATTGAGTTTATCTATCTATAGTGAGTGAAGTCTCTCTCTGGGAGTGGGATAGTAAACATTGAGTTGATATCTCTATAGTGAGTGAAGTCTCTCTCAGGGAGTGGGATATTAAACATTGAGTTTATCTATCTATAGTGAGTGAAGTCTCTCTGGGAGTGGGCTAGTAAACATTGAGTTTATCTATCTGTAGTGAGTGAAGTTTCTCTCTGGGAGTGGGACAGTAAACATTGAGTTTATCTATCTGTAGTGAGTGAAGTCTCTCTCTGGGAGTGGGACAGTAAACATTGAGTTTATCTATCTATAGTGAGTGAAGTTTCTCTCTGGGAGTGGGACAGTAAACATTGAGTTTATCTATCTATAGTGAGTGAAGTCTCTCTGGGAGTGGGACAGTAAACATTGAGTTTATCTATCTATAGTGAGTGAAGTCTCCCTGGGAGTGGAATACTAAACATTGAGTTTATCTATCTATAGTGAGTGAAGTATCTCTCTGGGAGTGGGATAGTAAACATTGAGTTTATCTATCTATAGTGAGTGAAGTCTCTCTCTGGAAGTGGGATAGTAAACATTGAGCTTATCTACCTATAGTGAGTGAAGTCTCTCTGGGAGTGGGATAGTAAACATTGAGTTTATCTATCTATAGTGAGTGAAGTCTCTCTCTGGGAGTGGGATAGTAAACATTGAGTTTATCTATCTATAGTGAGTGAAGTCTCTCTGGGATGGGATAGTAAACATTGAGTTTATCTATCTATAGTGAGCGAAGTCTCTCTGGGAGTGGGATAGTAAACATTGAGTTTATCTATCTATAGTGAGTGAAGTATCTCTCTGGGAGTGGGATAGCAAACATTGAGTTTATCTATCTATAGTGAGTGAAGTCTCTCTGGGAGTGGGATAGTAAACATTGAGTTTATCTATCTATAGTGAGTGAAGTCTCTCTCTGGGAGTGGGATAGTAAACATTGAGTTTATCTATCTATAGTGAGTGAAGTCTCTCTCTGGGAGTGGGATAGTAAACATTGAGTTTATCTATCTATAGTGAGTGAAGTCTCTCTCTGGGCGTGGGATAGTAAACATTGAGCTTATCTACCGATAGTGAGTGAAGTCTCTCTGGGAGTGGGATAGTAAACATTGAGTTTATCTATCTATAGTGAGTGAAGTCTCTCTCTGGGAGTGGGATAGTAAACATTGAGTTTATCTATCTATAGTGAGTGAAGTCTCTCTCTGGGAGTGGGATAGTAAACATTGAGTTTATCTATCTATAGTGAGTGAAGTCTCTCTGGGAGTGGGATAGTAAACATTGAGTTTATATATCTATAGTGAGTGAATTCTCTCTCTCTGGGAGTGGGACAGTAAACATTGAGTTTATCTATCTATAGTGAGTGAATTCTCTCTCTGGGAGTGGGATAGTAAACATTGAGTTTATCTATCTACAGTGAGTGAAGTCTGTCTCTGGGAGTGGGATAGTAAACATTGAGCTTATCTACCTATAGTGAGTGAAGTCTCTCTGGGAGTGGGATAGTAAACATTGAGTTTATCTATCTATAGTGAGTGAAGTCTCTCTCTGGGAGTGGGATAGTAAACATTGAGTTTATCTATCTATAGTGAGTGAAGTCTCTCTGGGAGCGGGATAGTAAACATTGAGTTTATCTATCTACAGTGAGCGAAGTCTCTCTCTGGGAGTGGGATAGTAAACATTGAGTTTATCTATCTATAGTGAGTGAAGTCTCTCTCTGGGAGTGGGATTGTAAACATTGAGTTTATCTATCAATAGTGAGTGAAGTCTCTCTCTGGGAGTGGGACAGTAAACATTGAGTTTTTCTATCTATAGTGAATGAATTCTCTCTCTGGGAGTGGGATAGTAAACATTGAGTTTATCTATCTACAGTGAGTGAAGTTTCTCTCTGGGAGTGGGATGGTAAACATTGAGTTTATCTACCTATAGTGAGTGAAGTCTCTCTGGGAGCGGGATAGTAAACATTGAGTTTATCTATCTATAGTGAGTGAAGTCTCTCTCTGGGAGTGGGATAGTAAACATTGAGTTTATCTATCCATAGTGAGTGAAGTCTCTCTCTGGGAGTGGGATAGTAAACATTGAGTTTATCTATCCATAGTGAGTGAAGTCTCTCTCTGGAAGTGGGATAGTAAACATTGAGCTTATCTACCTATAGTGAGTGAAGTCTCTCTCTGGCAGTGGGATAGTAAACATTGAGTTTATCTATCTATAGTGAGTGAAGTCTCTCTGGGAGTGGGATAGTAAACATTGAGTTTAAATATCTATAGTGAGTGAATTCTCTCTCTGGGAGTGGGATAGTAAACATTGAGTTTATCTATCTATAGTGAGTGAAGTCAGTCTCTGGGAGTGGGATAGTAAACATTGAGTTTATCTATCTATAGTGAGTGAAGTCTCTCTCTGGGAGTGGGATAGTAAACATTGAGCTTATCTACCTATAGGGAGTGAAGTCTCTCTGGGAGTGGGATAGTAAACATTGAGTTTATCTATCGATAGTGAGTGAAGTCTCTCTGGGAGCGGGAGAGTAAACATTGAGTTTATCTATCTACAGTGAGTGAAGTCTCTCTCTGGGAGTGGGATAGTAAACATTGAGTTTATCTATCTATAGTGAGTGAAGTCTCTCTCTTGGAGTGGGATTGTAAACATTGAGTTTATCTATCAATAGTGAGTGAAGTCTCTCTCTGGGAGTGGGACAGTAAGCATTGAGTTTTTCTATCTATAGTGAATTAATTCTCTCTCTGGGAGTGGGATAGTAAACATTGAGTTTATCTATCTACAGTGAGTGAAGTCTCTCTCTGGGAGTGGGATAGTAAACATTGAGTTTATCTATCTATAGTGAGTGAAGTCTCTCTCTGGGAGTGGGATAGTAAACATTGAGGTTATCTATCTATAGTGAGTGAAGTCTCTCTGGGCGTGGGACAGTAAACATTGAGTTTATCTATCTATAGTGAGTGAAGTCTCTCTCTGGGAGTGGGATAGTAAAAATTGAGTTTATCTATCTATAGTGAGTGAAGTCTCTCTGGGAGTGGGATAGTAAACATTGAGTTTATCTATCTATAGTGAGTGAAGTCTCTCTCTGGGAGTGGTATAGTAAACATTGAGTTTATCTATCTATTGTGAGTAAGTGTCTCTCTGGGAGTGGGACAGTAAACATAGAGTTTATCTATTTATAGTGAGTGAAGTCTCTCTCTGGGAGTGGGACAATAAACATTGAGTTTATCTATCTATAGTGAGTGAAGTCTCTCTCCCTGGGAGTGGGACAGTAAGCATTGAGTTTATCTATTTATAGTGAGTGAAGTCACTCTGGGAGTGGGATAGTAAACATTGAGTTTATCTACCTATAGTGAGTGAAGTCTCTCTGGGAGTGGGATAGTAAACATTGAGTTTATCTATCTGTAGTGAGTGAAGTCTCTCTCTGGGAGTGGGACAGTAAACATTGAGTTTATCTATCTGTAGTGAGTGAAGTCTCTCCCTGGGAGTGGGACAGTAAACATTGAGTTTATCTATCTATAGTGAGTGAAGTCTCTCTGGGAGTGGGATAGTAAAGTTTGAGTTTATCTATCTATAGTGAGTGAAGTCTCTCTCTCTGGGAGTGGGATAGTAAACATTGAGTTTATCTATCTATAGTGAGTGAAGACTCTCTCTGGGAGTGGGATAGTAAACATTGAGTTTATCTATCTATAGTGAGTGAAGTCTCTCTCTGGGAGTGGGATAGTAAACATTGAGTTTATCTATCTATAGTGAGTGAAGTCTCTCTCTGGGAGTGGGATAGTAATCATTGAGTTTATCTATCTATAGTGAGTGAAGTCTCTCTCTGGGAGTGGGATAGTAAACATTGAGTTTATCTATCTGTAGTGAGTGAAGTCTCTCTCTGGGAGTGGGATAGTAAACATTGAGTTTATCCATCTATAGTGAGTGAAGTCTCTCTCTGGGAGTGGGATAGTAAACATTGAGTTTATCTATCTATAGTGAGTGAAGTCTCTCTCTGGGAGTGGGATAGTAAACATTGAGTTTATCTATCTATAGTGAGTGAAGTCTCTCTGGGAGTGGGATAGTAAACATTGAGTTTATCTATTTATAGTGAGTGAAGTCACACTGGGAGTGGGATAGTAAACATTGAGTTTATCTATCTATAGTGAGTGAAGTCTCTCTGGGAGTGGGATACTAAACATTGAGTTTATCTATTTATAGTGAGTGAAGTCTCTCTGGGAGTGGGATAGTAAACATTGAGTTTATATATCTATAGTGAGTGAATTCTCTCTCTCTGGGAGTGGGACAGTAAACATTGAGTTTATCTATCTATAGTGAGTGAAGTCTCTCTGGGAGTGGGATAGTAAACATTGAGTTTATATATCTATAGTGAGTGAATTCTCTCTCTCTGGGAGTGGGACAGTAAACATTGAGTTTATCTATCAATAGTGAGTGAATTCTCTCTCTGGGAGTGGGATAGTAAACATTGAGTTTATCTATCTATAGTGAGTGAAGTCTGTCTCTGGGAGTGGGATAGTAAACATTGAGTTTATCTATCTATAGTGAGTGAAGTCTCTCTCTGGGAGTGGGATAGTAAACATTGAGCTTATCTACCTATAGTGAGTGAAGTCTCTCTGGGAGTGGGATAGTAAACATTGAGTTTATCTATCTATAGTGAGTGAAGTCTCTCTCTGGGAGTGGGATAGTAAACATTGAGTTTATCTATCTATAGTGAGTGAAGTCTCTCTGGGAGCGGGATAGTAAACATTGAGTTTATCTATCTACAGTGAGTGAAGTCTCTCTCTGGGAGTGGGATAGTAAACATTGAGTTTATCTATCTATAGTGAGTGAAGTCTCTCTCTGGGAGTGGGATTGTAAACATTGAGTTTATCTATCAATAGAGAGTGAAGTCTCTCTCTGGGAGTGGGACAGTAAACATTGAGTTTTTCTATCTATAGTGAATGAATTCTCTCTCTGGGAGTGGGATAGTAAACATTGAGTTTATCTATCTACAGTGAGTGAAGTTTCTCTCTGGGAGTGGGATGGTAAACATTGAGTTTATCTACCTATAGTGAGTGAAGTCTCTCTGGGAGCGGGATAGTAAACATTGAGTTTATCTATCTATAGTGAGTGAAGTCTCTCTCTGGGAGTGGGATAGTAAACATTGAGTTTATCTATCCATAGTGAGTGAAGTCTCTCTCTGGGAGTGGGATAGTAAACATTGAGTTTATCTATCCATAGTGAGTGAAGTCTCTCTCTGGAAGTGGGATAGTAAACATTGAGCTTATCTACCTATAGTGAGTGAAGTCTCTCTGGGAGTGGGATAGTAAACATTGAGTTTATCTATCTATAGTGAGTGAAGTCTCTCTCTGGCAGTGGGATAGTAAACATTGAGTTTATCTATCTATAGTGAGTGAAGTCTCTCTGGGAGTGGAATAGTAAACATTGAGTTTAAATATCTATAGTGAGTGAATTCTCTCTCTGGGAGTGGGATAGTAAACATTGAGTTTATCTATCTATAGTGAGTGAAGTCAGTCTCTGGGAGTGGGATAGTAAACATTGAGTTTATCTATCTATAGTGAGTGAAGTCTCTCTCTGGGAGTGGGATAGTAAACATTGAGCTTATCTACCTATAGGGAGTGAAGTCTCTCTGGGAGTGGGATAGTAAACATTGAGTTTATCAATCGATAGTGAGTGAAGTCTCTCTGGGAGCGGGAGAGTAAACATTGAGTTTATCTATCTACAGTGAGTGAAGTCTCTCTGGGAGTGGGGTAGTAAACATTGAGTTTATCTATCTATAGTGAGTGAAGTCTCTCTCTTGGAGTGGGATTGTAAACATTGAGTTTATCTATCAATAGTGAGTGAAGTCTCTCTCTGGGAGTGGGACAGTAAACATTGAGTTTTTCTATCTATAGTGAATGAATTCTCTCTCTGGGAGTGGGATAGTAAACATTGAGTTTATCTATCTACAGTGAGTGAAGTCTCTCTCTGGGAGTGGGATAGTAAACATTGAGTTTATCTATCTATAGTGAGTGAAGTCTCTCTGGGAGTGGGATAGTAAACATTGAGGTTATCTATCTATAGTGAGTGAAGTCTCTCTGGGCGTGGGACAGTAAACATTGAGTTTATCTATCTATAGTGAGTGAAGTCTCTCTCTGGGAGTGGGATAGTAAAAATTGAGTTTATCTATCTATAGTGAGTGAAGTCTCTCTGGGAGTGGGATAGTAAACATTGAGTTTATCTACCTATAGTGAGTGAAGTCTCTCTGGGAGTGGGATAGTAAACATTGAGTTTATCTATCTGTAGTGAGTGAAGTCTCTCTCTCTGGGAGTGGGATAGTAAACATTGAGTTTATCTATCTATAGTGAGTGAAGTCTCTCTCTGGGAGTGGGATAGTAAACATTGAGTTTATCTATCTATAGTGAGTGAAGTCTCTCTCTGGGAGTGGGATAGTAAACATTGAGTTTATCTATCCATAGTGAGAGAAGTCTCTCTCTGGAAGTTGGATAGTAAACATTGAGCTTATCTACCTATAGTGATTGAAGTCTCTCTGGGAGTGGGATAGTAAACATTGAGTTTATCTATCTATAGTGAGTGATGTCTCTCTCTGGCAGTGGGATAGTAAACATTGAGTTTATCTATCTATAGTGAGTGAAGTCTCTCTGGGAGTGGGATAGTAAACAGTGAATTTATCTATCTATAGTGAGTGAATTCTCTCTCTGGGAGTGGGATAGTAAACATTGAGCTTATCTACCTATAGTGAGTGAAGTCTCTCTTGGACTGGGATAGTAAACATTCAGTTTATTTATTTATAGTGAGTGAAGTCTCTCTCTCTGGGAGTGGGATAGTAAACATTGAGTTTATCTATCTATAGTGAGTGAAGTCTCTCTGGGAGCGGGGTAGTAAACATTGAGTTTATCTATCTACAGTGAGTGAAGTCTCTCTGGGAGTGGGATAGTAAACATTGAGTTTATCTATCGAAAGTGAGTGAAGTCTCTCTCTGGGAGTCGGATAGTAAACATTGAGTTTATCTATCTATAGTGAGTGAAGTCTCTCTCTCTGGGAGTGGTAGAGTAAACATTGAGTTTATCAATGTATGGTGAGTGAAGTCTCTCTCTGGGAGTGGGAGAGTAATCATTGAGTTTATCTATTTATAGTGAGTGAAGTCCCACTCTCTGGGAGTGGGATAGTAAACATTGAGTTTATCTATCTATAGTGAGTGAAGTCTCTCTCTGGGAGTGGGATTGTAAACATTGAGTTTATCTATCAATAGTGAGTGAAGTCTCTCTCTGGGAGTCGGATAGTAAACATTGAGTTTATCTATTTATAGTGAGTGAAGTCTCTCTCTGGGAGTGGGATAGTAAACATTGAGTTTATCTATCTATAGTGAGTGAAGTCTCTCTCTGGGAGTGGGATTGTAAACATTGAGTTTATCTATCTATAGTGAGTGAAGTCCCTCTCTGGGAGTGGGACAGTAAACATTGAGTTTATCTATCTATAGTGAGTGAAGTCTCTCTCTGGGAGTGGGATAGTAAACATTGAGTTTATCTATCCATAGTGAGTGAAGTCTCTCTCTGGGAGTGGGATAGTAAACATTGAGTTTATCTATCCATAGTGAGTGAAGTCTCTCTCTGGAAGTGGGATAGTAAACATTGAGCTTATCTACCTATAGTGAGTGAAGTCTCTCTGGGAGTGGGATAGTAAACATTGAGTTTATCTATCTATAGTGAGTGAAGTCTCTCTCTGGCAGTGGGATAGTAAACATTGAGTTTATCTATCTATAGTGAGTGAAGTCTCTCTGGGAGTGGGATAGTAAACATTGAGTTTAAATATCTATAGTGAGTGAATTCTCTCTCTGGGAGTGGGATAGTAAACATTGAGTTTATCTATCTATAGTGAGTGAAGTCAGTCTCTGGGTGTGGGATAATAAACATTGAGTTTATCTATCTATAGTGAGTGAAGTCTCTCTCTGGGAGTGGGATAGTAAACATTGAGCTTATCTACCTATAGGGAGTGAAGTCTCTCTGGGAGTGGGATAGTAAACATTGAGTTTATCTATCGATAGTGAGTGAAGTCTCTCTGGGAGCGGGAGAGTAAACATTGAGTTTATCTATCTACAGTGAGTGAAGTCTCTCTCTGGGAGTGGGATAGTAAACATTGAGTTTATCTATCTATAGTGAGTGAAGTCTCTCTCTTGGAGTGGGATTGTAAACATTGAGTTTATCTATCAATAGTGAGTGAAGTCTCTCTCTGGGAGTGGGACAGTAAACATTGAGTTTTTCTATCTATAGTGAATGAATTCTCTCTCTGGGAGTGGGATAGTAAACATTGAGTTTATCAATCTATTGTGAGTGAAGTCTCTCTGGGAGGGTGACAGTAAACATAGAGTTTATCTATTTATAGTGAGTGAAGTCTCTCTCTGGGAGTGGGACAATTAACATTGAGTTTATCTATCTATAGTGAGTGAAGTCTCTCTCCCTGGGAGTGGGACAGTAAGCATTGAGTTTATCTATTTATAGTGAGTGAAGTCACTCTGGGAGTGGGATAGTAAACATTGAGTTTATCTACCTATAGTGAGTGAAGTCTCTCTGGGAGTGGGATAGTAAACATTGAGTTTATCTATCTGTAGTGAGTGAAGTCGCTCTCTGGGAGTGGGACAGTAAACATTGAGTTTATCTATCTATAGTGAGTGAAGTCTCTCTGGGAGTGGGATAGTAAAGTTTGAGTTTATCTATCTATAGTGAGTGAAGTCTCTCTCTCTGGGAGTGGGATAGTAAACATTGAGTTTATCTATCTATAGTGAGTGAAGACTCTCTCTGGGAGTGGGATAGTAAACATTGAATTTATCTATCTATAGTGAGTGAAGTCTCTCTCTGGGAGTGGGATAGTAAACATTGAGTTTATCTATCCATAGTGAGAGAAGTCTCTCTCTGGAAGTTGGATAGTAAACATTGAGCTTATCTACCTATAGTGAGTGAAGTCTCTCTGGGAGTGGGATAGTAAACATTGAGTTTATCTATCTATAGTGAGTGAAGTCTCTCTCTGGCAGTGGGATAGTAAACATTGAGTTTATCTATCTATAGTGAGTGAAGTCTCTCTGGGAGTGGGATAGTAAACAGTGAGTTTATCTATCTATAGTGAGTGAATTCTCTCTCTGGGAGTGCGATAGTAAACATTGAGCTTATCTACCTATAGTGAGTGAAGTCTCTCTTGGAGTGGGATAGTAAACATTCAGTTTATCTATTTATAGTGAGTGAAGTCTCTCTCTCTGGGAGTGGGATAGTAAACATTGAGTTTATCTATCTATAGTGAGTGAAGTCTCTCTGGGAGCGGGGTAGTAAACATTGAGTTTATCTATCTACAGTGAGTGAAGTCTCTCTGGGAGTGGGATAGTAAACATTGAGTTTATCCATCGAAAGTGAGTGAAGTCTCTCTCTGGGAGTCGATAGTAAACATTGAGTTTATCTATCTATAGTGAGTGAAGTCTCTCTCTCTGGGAGTGGTAGAGTCAACATTGAGTTTATCAATGTATAGTGAGTGAAGTCTCTCTCTGGGAGTGGGAGAGTAATCATTGAGTTTATCTATTTATAGTGAGTGAAGTCTCACTCTCTGGGAGTGGGATAGTAAACATTGAGTTTATCTATCTATAGTGAGTGAAGTCTCTCTCTGGGAGTGGGATTGTAAACATTGAGTTTATCTATCAATAGTGAGTGAAGTCTCTCTCTGGGAGTCGGATAGTAAACATTGAGTTTATCTATTTATAGTGAGTGAAGTCTCTCTCTGGGAGTGGGATAGTAAACATTGAGTTTATCTATCTATAGTGAGTGAAGTCTCTCTCTGGGAGTGGGATTGTAAACATTGAGTTTATCTATCTATAGTGAGTGAAGTCCCTCTCTGGGAGTGGGACAGTACACATTGAGATTTTCTATCTATAGTGAATGAATTCTCTCTCTGGGAGTGGGATAGTAAACATTGAGTTTATCTATCTATAGTGAGTGAAGTCTCTCTGGGAGTGGGAAAGTAAACATTGAGTTTATCTATCTATAGTGAGTGAAGTCTCTCTCTCTGGGGGTGGGATAGTAAACATTGAGTTTATCTATCTATAGTGAGTGAAGTCTCTCTCTGGGAGTGGGATTGTAAACATTGAGTTTATCTATCAATAGTGAGTGAAGTCTCTCTCTGGGAGTGGGACAGTAAACATTGAGTTTTTCTATCTATAGTGAATGAATTCTCTCTCTGGGAGTGGGATAGTAAACATTGAGTTTATCTATCTACAGTGAGTGAAGTCTCTCTCTGGAAGTTGGATAGTAAACATTGAGCTTATCTACCTATAGTGATTGAAGTCTCTCTGGGAGTGGGATAGTAAACATTGAGTTTATCTATCTGTAGTGAGTGAAGTCTCTCTCTCTGGGAGTGGGATAGTAAACATTGAGTTTATCTATCTATAGTGAGTGAAGACTCTCTCTGGGAGTGGGATAGTAAACATTGAGTTTATCTATCTATAGTGAGTGAAGTCTCTCTCTGGGAGTGGGATAGTAAACATTGAGTTTATCTATCCATAGTGAGAGAAGTCTCTCTCTGGAAGTTGGATAGTAAACATTGAGCTTATCTACCTATAGTGATTGAAGTCTCTCTGGGAGTGGGATAGTAAACATTGAGTTTATCTATCTATAGTGAGTGATGTCTCTCTCTGGCAGTGGGATAGTAAACATTGAGTTTATCTATCTATAGTGAGTGAAGTCTCTCTGGGAGTGGGATAGTAAACAGTGAGTTTATCTATCTATAGTGAGTGAATTCTCTCTCTGGGAGTGGGATAGTAAACATTGAGCTTATCTACCTATAGTGAGTGAAGTCTCTCTTGGAGTGGGATAGTAAACATTCAGTTTATTTATTTATAGTGAGTGAAGTCTCTCTCTCTGGGAGTGGGATAGTAAACATTGAGTTTATCTATCTATAGTGAGTGAAGTCTCTCTGGGAGCGGGGTAGTAAACATTGAGTTTATCTATCTACAGTGAGTGAAGTCTCTCTGGGAGTGGGATAGTAAACATTGAGTTTATCTATCGAAAGTGAGTGAAGTCTCTCTCTGGGAGTCGGATAGTAAACATTGAGTTTATCTATCTATAGTGAGTGAAGTCTCTCTCTCTGGGAGTGGTAGAGTAAACATTGAGTTTATCAATGTATGGTGAGTGAAGTCTCTCTCTGGGAGTGGGAGAGTAATCATTGAGTTTATCTATTTATAGTGAGTGAAGTCCCACTCTCTGGGAGTGGGATAGTAAACATTGAGTTTATCTATCTATAGTGAGTGAAGTCTCTCTCTGGGAGTGGGATTGTAAACATTGAGTTTATCTATCAATAGTGAGTGAATTCTCTCTCTGGGAGTCGGATAGTAAACATTGAGTTTATCTATTTATAGTGAGTGAAGTCTCTCTCTGGGAGTGGGATAGTAAACATTGAGTTTATCTATCTATAGTGAGTGAAGTCTCTCTCTGGGAGTGGGATTGTAAACATTGAGTTTATCTATCTATAGTGAGTGAAGTCCCTCTCTGGGAGTGGGACAGTAAACATTGAGTTTATCTATCTATAGTGAGTGAAGTCTCTCTCTGGGAGTGGGATAGTAAACATTGAGTTTATCTATCCATAGTGAGTGAAGTCTCTCTCTGGGAGTGGGATAGTAAACATTGAGTTTATCTATCCATAGTGAGTGAAGTCTCTCTCTGGAAGTGGGATAGTAAACATTGAGCTTATCTACCTATAGTGAGTGAAGTCTCTCTGGGAGTGGGATAGTAAACATTGAGTTTATCTATCTATAGTGAGTGAAGTCTCTCTCTGGCAGTGGGATAGTAAACATTGAGTTTATCTATCTATAGTGAGTGAAGTCTCTCTGGGAGTGGGATAGTAAACATTGAGTTTAAATATCTATAGTGAGTGAATTCTCTCTCTGGGAGTGGGATAGTAAACATTGAGTTTATCTATCTATAGTGAGTGAAGTCAGTCTCTGGGAGTGGGATAGTAAACATTGAGTTTATCTATCTATAGTGAGTGAAGTCTCTCTCTGGGAGTGGGATAGTAAACATTGAGCTTATCTACCTATAGGGAGTGAAGTCTCTCTGGGAGTGGGATAGTAAACATTGAGTTTCTCTATCTATAGTGAGTGAAGTCTCTCTCTGGGAGTGGGATAGTAAACATTGAGTTTATCTATCTATAGTGAGTGAAGTCTCTCTCTTGGAGTGGGATTGTAAACATTGAGTTTATCTATCAATAGTGAGTGAAGTCTCTCTCTGGGAGTGGGACAGTAAACATTGAGTTTTTCTATCTATAGTGAATGAATTCTCTCTCTGGGAGTGGGATAGTAAACATTGAGTTTATCTATCTACAGTGAGTGAAGTCTCTCTCTGGGAGTGGGATAGTAATCATTGAGTTTATCTATCTATAGTGAGTGAAGTCTCTCTGGGAGTGGGTTAGCAAACATTGAGGTTATCTATCTATAGTGAGTGAAGTCTCTCTGGGCGTGGGACAGTAAACATTGAGTTTATCTATCTATAGTGAGTGAAGTCTCTCTCTGGGAGTGGGATAGTAAAAATTGAGTTTATCTATCTATAGCGAGTGAAGTCTCTCTGGGAGTGGGATAGTAAACATTGAGTTTATCTATCTATAGTGAGTGAAGTCTCTCTCTGGGAGTGGTATAGTAAACATTGAGTTTATCTATCTATTGTGAGTGAAGTCTCTCTGGGAGGGTGACAGTAAACATAGAGTTTATCTATTTATAGTGAGTGAAGTCTCTCTCTGGGAGTGGGACAATTAACATTGAGTTTATCTATCTATAGTGAGTGAAGTCTCTCTCCCTGGGAGTGGGACAGTAAGCATTGAGTTTATCTATTTATAGTGAGTGAAGTCACTCTGGGAGTGGGATAGTAAACATTGAGTTTATCTACCTATAGTGAGTGAAGTCTCTCTGGGAGTGGGATAGTAAACATTGAGTTTATCTATCTACAGTGAGTGAAGTCTCTCTGGGAGTGGGATAGTAAACATTGAGTTTATCCATCGAAAGTGAGTGAAGTCTCTCTCTGGGAGTCGATAGTAAACATTGAGTTTATCTATCTATAGTGAGTGAAGTCTCTCTCTCTGGGAGTGGTAGAGTCAACATTGAGTTTATCAATGTATAGTGAGTGAAGTCTCTCTCTGGGAGTGGGAGAGTAATCATTGAGTTTATCTATTTATAGTGAGTGAAGTCTCACTCTCTGGGAGTGGGATAGTAAACATTGAGTTTATCTATCTATAGTGAGTGAAGTCTCTCTCTGGGAGTGGGATTGTAAACATTGAGTTTATCTATCAATAGTGAGTGAAGTCTCTCTCTGGGAGTCGGATAGTAAACATTGAGTTTATCTATTTATAGTGAGTGAAGTCTCTCTCTGGGAGTGGGATAGTAAACATTGAGTTTATCTATCTATAGTGAGTGAAGTCTCTCTCTGGGAGTGGGATTGTAAACATTGAGTTTATCTATCTATAGTGAGTGAAGTCTCTCTGGGAGTGGGATAGTAAACATTGAGTTTATCTATCTATAGTGAGTGAAGTCCCTCTCTGGGAGTGGGACAGTAAACATTGAGTTTTTCTATCTATAGTGAATGAATTCTCTCTCTGGGAGTGGGATAGTAAACATTGAGTTTATCTATCTATAGTGAGTGAAGTCTCTCTGGGAGTGGGAAAGTAAACATTGAGTTTATCTATCTATAGTGAGTGAAGTCTCTCTCTCTGGGGGTGGGATAGTAAACATTGAGTTTATCTATCTATAGTGAGTGAAGTCTCTCTCTGGGAGTGGGATTGTAAACATTGAGTTTATCTATCTACAGTGAGTGAAGTCTCTCTCTGGAAGTTGGATAGTAAACATTGAGCTTATCTACCTATAGTGATTGAAGTCTCTCTGGGAGTGGGATAGTAAACATTGAGTTTATCTATCTGTAGTGAGTGAAGTCTCTCTCTCTGGGAGTGGGATAGTAAACATTGAGTTTATCTATCTATAGTGAGTGAAGACTCTCTCTGGGAGTGGGATAGTAAACATTGAGTTTATCTATCTATAGTGAGTGAAGTCTCTCTCTGGGAGTGGGATAGTAAACATTGAGTTTATCTATCCATAGTGAGAGAAGTCTCTCTCTGGAAGTTGGATAGTAAACATTGAGCTTATCTACCTATAGTGATTGAAGTCTCTCTGGGAGTGGGATAGTAAACATTGAGTTTATCTATCTATAGTGAGTGATGTCTCTCTCTGGCAGTGGGATAGTAAACATTGAGTTTATCTATCTATAGTGAGTGAAGTCTCTCTTGGAGTGGGATAGTAAACAGTGAGTTTATCTATCTATAGTGAGTGAATTCTCTCTCTGGGAGTGGGATAGTAAACATTGAGCTTATCTACCTATAGTGAGTGAAGTCTCTCTTGGAGTGGGATAGTAAACATTCAGTTTATTTATTTATAGTGAGTGAAGTCTCTCTCTCTGGGAGTGGGATAGTAAACATTGAGTTTATCTATCTATAGTGAGTGAAGTCTCTCTGGGAGCGGGGTAGTAAACATTGAGTTTATCTATCTACAGTGAGTGAAGTCTCTCTGGGAGTGGGATAGTAAACATTGAGTTTATCTATCGAAAGTGAGTGAAGTCTCTCTCTGGGAGTCGGATAGTAAACATTGAGTTTATCTATCTATAGTGAGTGAAGTCTCTCTCTCTGGGAGTGGTAGAGTAAACATTGAGTTTATCAATGTATGGTGAGTGAAGTCTCTCTCTGGGAGTGGGAGAGTAATCATTGAGTTTATCTATTTATAGTGAGTGAAGTCCCACTCTCTGGGAGTGGGATAGTAAACATTGAGTTTATCTATCTATAGTGAGTGAAGTCTCTCTCTGGGAGTGGGATTGTAAACATTGAGTTTATCTATCAATAGTGAGTGAAGTCTCTCTCTGGGAGTCGGATAGTAAACATTGAGTTTATCTATTTATAGTGAGTGAAGTCTCTCTCTGGGAGTGGGATAGTAAACATTGAGTTTATCTATCTATAGTGAGTGAAGTCTCTCTCTGGGAGTGGGATTGTAAACATTGAGTTTATCTATCTATAGTGAGTGAAGTCCCTCTCTGGGAGTGGGACAGTAAACATTGAGTTTATCTATCTATAGTGAGTGAAGTCTCTCTCTGGGAGTGGGATAGTAAACATTGAGTTTATCTATCCATAGTGAGTGAAGTCTCTCTCTGGGAGTGGGATAGTAAACATTGAGTTTATCTATCCATAGTGAGTGAAGTCTCTCTCTGGAAGTGGGATAGTAAACATTGAGCTTATCTACCTATAGTGAGTGAAGTCTCTCTGGGAGTGGGATAGTAAACATTGAGTTTATCTATCTATAGTGAGTGAAGTCTCTCTCTGGCAGTGGGATAGTAAACATTGAGTTTATCTATCTATAGTGAGTGAAGTCTCTCTGGGAGTGGGATAGTAAACATTGAGTTTAAATATCTATAGTGAGTGAATTCTCTCTCTGGGAGTGGGATAGTAAACATTGAGTTTATCTATCTATAGTGAGTGAAGTCAGTCTCTGGGAGTGGGATAGTAAACATTGAGTTTATCTATCTATAGTGAGTGAAGTCTCTCTCTGGGAGTGGGATAGTAAACATTGAGCTTATCTACCTATAGGGAGTGAAGTCTCTCTGGGAGTGGGATAGTAAACATTGAGTTTATCTATCGATAGTGAGTGAAGTCTCTCTGGGAGCGGGAGAGTAAACATTGAGTTTATCTATCTACAGTGAGTGAAGTCTCTCTCTGGGAGTGGGATAGTAAACATTGAGTTTATCTATCTATAGTGAGTGAAGTCTCTCTCTTGGAGTGGGATAGTAAACATTGAGTTTATCTATCTATAGTGAGTGAAGTCTCTCTCTGGGAGTGGGACAGTAAACATTGAGTTTTTCTATCTATAGTGAATGAATTCTCTCTCTGGGAGTGGGATAGTAAACATTGAGTTTATCTATCTACAGTGAGTGAAGTCTCTCTCTGGGAGTGGGATAGTAAACATTGAGTTTATCTATCTATAGTGAGTGAAGTCTCTCTGGGAGTGGGATAGCAAACATTGAGGTTATCTATCTATAGTGAGTGAAGTCTCTCTGGGCGTGGGACAGTAAACATTGAGTTTATCTATCTATAGTGAGTGAAGTCTCTCTCTGGGAGTGGGATAGTAAAAATTGAGTTTATCTATCTATAGCGAGTGAAGTCTCTCTGGGAGTGGGATAGTAAACATTGAGTTTATCTATCTATAGTGAGTGAAGTCTCTGTCTGGGAGTGGTATAGTAAACATTGAGTTTATCTATCTATTGTGAGTGAAGTCTCTCTGGGAGGGTGACAGTAAACATAGAGTTTATCTATTTATAGTGAGTGAAGTCTCTCTCTGGGAGTGGGACAATTAACATTGAGTTTATCTATCTATAGTGAGTGAAGTCTCTCTCCCTGGGAGTGGGACAGTAAGCATTGAGTTTATCTATTTATAGTGAGTGAAGTCACTCTGGGAGTGGGATAGTAAACATTGAGTTTATCTACCTATAGTGAGTGAAGTCTCTCTGGGAGTGGGATAGTAAACATTGAGTTTATCTATCTGTAGTGAGTGAAGTCTCTCTCTGGGAGTGGGACAGTAAACATTGAGTTTATCTATCTGTAGTGAGTGAAGTCTCTCCCTGGGAGTGGGACAGTAAACATTGAGTTTATCTATCTATAGTGAGTGAAGTCTCTCTGGGAGTGGGATAGTAAAGTTTGAGTTTATCTATCTATAGTGAGTGAAGTCTCTCTCTCTGGGAGTGGGATAGTAAACATTGAGTTTATCTATCTATAGTGAGTGAAGACTCTCTCTGGGAGTGGGATAGTAAACATTGAGTTTATCTATCTATAGTGAGTGAAGTCTCTCTCTGGGAGTGGGATAGTAAACATTGAGTTTATCTATCCATAGTGAGAGAAGTCTCTCTCTGGAAGTTGGATAGTAAACATTGAGCTTATCTACCTATAGTGAGTGAAGTCTCTCTGGGAGTGGGATAGTAAACATTGAGTTTATCTATCTATAGTGAGTGAAGTCTCTCTCTGGCAGTGGGATAGTAAACATTGAGTTTATCTATCTATAGTGAGTGAAGTCTCTCTGGGAGTGGGATAGTAAACAGTGAGTTTATCTATCTATAGTGAGTGAATTCTCTCTCTGGGAGTGCGATAGTAAACATTGAGCTTATCTACCTATAGTGAGTGAAGTCTCTCTTGGAGTGGGATAGTAAACATTCAGTTTATCTATTTATAGTGAGTGAAGTCTCTCTCTCTGGGAGTGGGATAGTAAACATTGAGTTTATCTATCTATAGTGAGTGAAGTCTCTCTGGGAGCGGGGTAGTAAACATTGAGTTTATCTATCTACAGTGAGTGAAGTCTCTCTGGGAGTGGGATAGTAAACATTGAGTTTATCCATCGAAAGTGAGTGAAGTCTCTCTCTGGGAGTCGATAGTAAACATTGAGTTTATCTATCTATAGTGAGTGAAGTCTCTCTCTCTGGGAGTGGTAGAGTCAACATTGAGTTTATCAATGTATAGTGAGTGAAGTCTCTCTCTGGGAGTGGGAGAGTAATCATTGAGTTTATCTATTTATAGTGAGTGAAGTCTCACTCTCTGGGAGTGGGATAGTAAACATTGAGTTTATCTATCTATAGTGAGTGAAGTCTCTCTCTGGGAGTGGGATTGTAAACATTGAGTTTATCTATCAATAGTGAGTGAAGTCTCTCTCTGGGAGTCGGATAGTAAACATTGAGTTTATCTATTTATAGTGAGTGAAGTCTCTCTCTGGGAGTGGGATAGTAAACATTGAGTTTATCTATCTATAGTGAGTGAAGTCTCTCTCTGGGAGTGGGATTGTAAACATTGAGTTTATCTATCTATAGTGAGTGAAGTCCCTCTCTGGGAGTGGGACAGTAAACATTGAGTTTTTCTATCTATAGTGAATGAATTCTCTCTCTGGGAGTGGGATAGTAAACATTGAGTTTATCTATCTATAGTGAGTGAAGTCTCTCTGGGAGTGGGAAAGTAAACATTGAGTTTATCTATCTATAGTGAGTGAAGTCTCTCTCTCTGGGGGTGGGATAGTAAACATTGAGTTTATCTATCTATAGTGAGTGAAGTCTCTCTCTGGGAGTGGGATTGTAAACATTGAGTTTATCTATCAATAGTGAGTGAAGTCTCTCTCTGGGAGTGGGACAGTAAACATTGAGTTTTTCTATCTATAGTGAATGAATTCTCTCTCTGGGAGTGGGATAGTAAACATTGAGTTTATCTATCTACAGTGAGTGAAGTCTCTCTCTGGGAGTGGGATAGTAAACATTGAGTTTATCTATTCATAGTGAGTGAAGTCTCTCTGGGAGTGGGATAGTAATTATTGAATGTATCTATCTATAGTGAGTGAAGTCTCTCTGGGCGTGGGACAGTAAACATTGAGTTTATTTATCTATAGTGAGTGAAGTCTCTCTCTGGGAGTGGGATAGTAAAAATTGAGTTTATCTATCTATAGTGAGTGAAGTCTCTCTGGGAGTGGTATAGTAAACATTGAGTTTATCTATCTATTGTGAGTGAAGTGTCTCTCTGGGAGTGGGACAGTAAACATTGAGTTTATCTATCTATAGTGAGTGAAGTCTCTCTCTGCGAGTGGGACAGTAAACATTGAGTTTATCTATCTATAGTGAATGAAGTCTCTCTCTCTGGGAGTGGGACAGTAAACATTGAGTTTATCTATTTATAGTGAGTGAAGTCTCTCTGGGAGTGGGATAGTAAACATTGAGTTTATCTACCTATAGTGAGTGAACTCTCTCTGGGAGCGGGATAGTAAACATTGAGTTTATCTATCTGTAGTGAGTGACGTCTCTCTCTGGGAGTGGGACAGTAAACATTGAGTTTATCTATCTGTAGTGAGTGAAGTCTCTCCCTGGGAGTGGGACAGTAAACATTGAGTTTATCTATCTATAGTGAGTGAAGTCTCTCTCTGGGAGTGGGATAGTAAACATTGAGTTTATCTATCTGTAGTGAGTGAAGTCTCTCCCTGGGAGTGGGACAGTACACATTGAGTTTATCTATCTATAGTGAGTGAAGTCTCTCTGTGAGTGGGATAGTAAAGTTTGAGTTTATCTATCTATAGTGAGTGAAGTCTGTCTCTGGGACTGGGATAGTAAACATTGAGTTTATCTATCTATAGTGAGTGAAGACTCTCTCTGGGAGTGGGATAGTAAACATTGAGTTTATCTATCTATAGTGAGTGAAGACTCTCTCTGGGAGTGGGATAGTAAACATTGAGTTTATCTATCTATAGTGAGTGAAGACTGTCTCTGGGAGTGGGATAGTAAACATTGAGTTTATCTATCCATAGTGAGAGAAGTCTCCCTCTGGAAGTGGGATAGTAAACATTGAGCTTATCTACCTATAGTGAGTGAAGTCTCTCTGGGAGTGGGATAGTAAACATTGAGTTTATCTATCTATAGTGAGTGAAGTCTCTCTCTGGCATTGGGATAGTAAACATTGAGTTTATCTATCTATAGTGAGTGAAGTCTCTCTGGGAGTGGGATAGTAAACATTGAGTTTATCTATCTATAGTGAGTGAATTCTCTCTCTGGGAGTGGGATCGTAAACATTGAGTTTATCTATCTATAGTGAGTGAAGTCTGTCTCTGGGAGTGGGATAGTAAACATTGAGTTTATCTATCTATAGTGAGTGAAGTCTCTCTCTGGGAGTGGGATAGTAAACATTGAGCTTATCTACCTATAGTGAGTGAAGTCTCTCTGGGAGTGGGATAGTAAACATTGAGTTTATCTATCTATAGTGAGTGAAGTCTCTCTCTGGGAGTGGGATAGTAAACATTGAGTTTATCTATCGAAAGTGAGTGAAGTCTCTCTGGGAGCGGGATAGTAAACATTGAGTTTATCTATCTACAGTGAGTGAAGTCTCTCTCTGGGAGTGGGATAGTAAACATTGAGTTTATCTATCTATAGTGAGTGAAGTCTCTCTCTGGGAGTGGGATTGTAAACATTGAGTTTATCTATCAATAGTGAGTGAAGTCTCTCTCTGGGAGTGGGACAGTAAACATTGAGTTTTTCTATCTATAGTGAATGAATTCTCTCTCTGGGAGTGGGATAGTAAACATTGAGTTTATCGATCTACAGTGAGTGAAGTCTCTCTCTGGGAGTGGGATAGTAAACATTGAGTTTATCTATTCATAGTGAGTGAAGTCTCTCTGGGAGTGGGATAGTAATCATTGAATGTATCTATCTATAGTGAGTGAAGTGTCTCTCTGGGAGTGGGACAGTAAACATTGAGTTTATCTATCTATAGTGAGTGAAGTCTCTCTGGGAGTGGGATAGTAAACATTGAGTTTATCTATCTATAGTGAGTGAAGTCTCTCTCTCTGGGAGTGGGACAGTAAACATTGAGTTTATCTATTAATAGTGAGTGAAGTCTCTCTCTGGGAGTGGGACAGTAAACATTGAGTTTATCTATCTATAGTGAGTGAAGTCTCTCTCTCTGGGAGTGGGACAGTAAACATTGAGTTTATCTATTTATTGTGAGTGAAGTCTCTCTGGGAGTGGGATAGTAAACATTGAGTTTATCTATCGATAGTGAGTGAAGTCTCTCTGGGGGTGGGATAGTAAAAATTGAGTTTATCTATCTATAGTGAGTTATGTCTCTCTCTGGGAGTGGGATAGTAAACATTGAGTTTATCCATCTATAGTGAGTGAAGTCTCTCTCTGGGAGTGGGATAGTAAACATTCAGTTTATCTATCTATAGTGAATGAAGTCTCTCTGGGAGAGGGATAGTAAACATTGAGTTTATCTATATATAGTGAGTGAAGTCTCTCACTCTGGGAGTGGGATAGTAAACACTGAGTTTATCTATCTATAGTGAGTGAAGTCTCTCTGGGAGTGGGACAGTAAACATTGAGGTTATCTATCTATAATGAGTGAAGTCTCTCTCTGGGAGTGGGATAGTAAACATTGAGTTTATCTATCTATAGTGAATGAAGTCTCTCTGGGAGAGGGATAGTAAACATTGAGTTTATCTATATATAGTGAGTGAAGTCTCACTCTCTGGGAGTGGGATAGTAAACACTGAGTTTATCTATCTATAGTGAGTGAAGTCTCTCTGGGAGTGGGACAGTAAACATTGAGTTTATCTATCTATAATGAGTGAAGTCTCTCTCTGGGAGTGGGGCAGTAATCATTGAGTTTATCTATTTATAGTGAGTGAAGTCTCACTGGGAGTGGGATAGTAAACATTGAGTTTCTCTATCTATAGTGAGTGAAGTCACTCTGGGAGTGGGATAATAAACATTGAGTTTATCTATTTATAGTGAGTGAAGTCTCTCTGGGAGTGGGATAGTAAACATTGATTTTATCTATCTATAGTGAGTGAAGTCTCTCTGGGAGTGGGATAGTAAACATTGAGTTTATAAAGCTATAGTGAGTGAAGTCTCTCTCTCTGGGAGTGGGGAAGTAAACATTGATTTTATCTATCTATAGTGAGTGAAGTCTCTCTGGGAGTGGGACAGTAAACATTGAGTTTATCTATCAAGAGTGAGTGAAGTCTCTCTCTGGGAGTGGGGCAGTAATCATTGAGTTTATCTATCTATAGTGAGTGAAGTCTCTCTCTCTGGGAGTGGGATAGTAAACATTCAGTTTATCTATCTATAGTGAGTGATGTCTCTCTGGGAGTGGGACAGTAAACATTGAGTTTATCTATTTATAGTGAGTGAAGTCTCTCTCTGGGAGTGGGACAGTAAACATTGAGTTTATCTATTTATAGTGAGTGAAGTCTCTCTGGGAGTGGGATAGTAAACATTGAGTTTATCTATTTATAGTGAGAGAAGTCTCCCTCTGGAAGTGGGATAGTAAACATTGAGCTTATCTACCTATAGTGAGTGAAGTCTCTCTGGGAGTGGGATAGTAAACATTGAGTTTATCTATCTATAGTGAGTGAAGTCTCTCTCTGGCATTGGGATAGTAAACATTGAGTGTATCTATCTATAGTGAGTGAAGTCTCTCTGGGAGTGGGATAGTAAACATTGAGTTTATCTATCTATAGTGAGTGAATTCTCTCTCTGGGAGTGGGATCGTAAACATTGAGTTTATCTACCTATAGTGAGTGAAGTCTGTCTCTGGGAGTGGGATAGTAAACATTGAGTTTATCTATCTATAGTGAGTGAAGTCTCTCTCTGGGAGTGGGATAGTAAACATTGAGCTTATCTACCTATAGTGACTGAAGTCTCTCTCTGGGAGTGGGATAGTAATCATTGAGTTTATCTATCTATAGTGAGTGAAGTCTCTCTCTGGGAGTGGGATAGTAAACATTGAGTTTATCTATCTATAGTGAGTGAAGTCTCTCTGGGAGCGGGATAGTAAACATTGAGTTTATCTATCTACAGTGAGTGAAGTCTCTCTCTGGGAGTGGGATAGTAAACATTGAGTTTATCTATCTATAGTGAGTGAAGTCTCTCTCTGGGAGTGGGATTGTAAACATTGAGTTTATCTATCAATAGTGAGTGAAGTCTCTCTCTGGGAGTGGGACAGTAAACATTGAGTTTTTCTATCTATAGTGAATGAATTCTCTCTCTGGGAGTGGGATAGTAAACATTGAGTTTATCTATCTATAGTGAGTGAAGTCTCTCTCTGGCATTGGGATAGTAAACATTGAGTTTATCTATCTATAGTGAGTGAAGTCTCTCTGGGAGTGGGATAGTAAACATTGAGTTTATCTATCTATAGTGAGTGAATTCTCTCTCTGGGAGTGGGATCGTAAACATTGAGTTTATCTACCTATAGTGAGTGAAGTCTGTCTCTGGGAGTGGGATAGTAAACATTGAGTTTATCTATCTATAGTGAGTGAAGTCTCTCTCTGGGAGTGGGATAGTAAACATTGAGCTTATCTATCTACAGTGAGTGAAGTCTCTCTCTGGGAGTGGGATAGTAAACATTGAGTTTATCTATCTATAGTGAGTGAAGTCTCTCTCTGGGAGTGGGATTGTAAACATTGAGTTTATCTATCAATAGTGAGTGAAGTCTCTCTCTGGGAGTGGGACAGTAAACATTGAGTTTTTCTATCTATAGTGAATGAATTCTCTCTCTGGGAGTGGGATAGTAAACATTGAGTTTATCTATCTACAGTGAGTGAAGTCTCTCTGGGTGTGGGATAGTAATCATTGAATGTATCTATCTATAGTGAGTGAAGTGTCTCTCTGGGAGTGGGACAGTAAACATTGAGTTTATCTATCTATAGTGAGTGAAGTCTCTCTGGGAGTGGGATAGTAAACATTGAGTTTATCTATTAATAGTGAGTGAAGTCTCTCTCTGGGAGTGGGACAGTAAACATTGAGTTTATCTATCTATAGTGAGTGAAGTCTCTCTCTCTGGGAGTGGGACAGTAAACATTGAGTTTATCTATTTATTGTGAGTGAAGTCTCTCTGGGAGTGGGATAGTAAACATTGAGTTTATCTATCGATAGTGAGTGAAGTCTCTCTGGGGGTGGGATAGTCAAAATTGAGTTTATCTATCTATAGTGAGTTATGTCTCTCTCTGGGAGTGGGATAGTAAACATTGAGTTTATCCATCTATAGTGAGTGAAGTCTCTCTCTGGGAGTGGGATAGTAAACATTCAGTTTATCTATCTATAGTGAATGAAGTCTCTCTGGGAGAGGGATAGTAAACATTGAGTTTATCTATATATAGTGAGTGAAGTCTCTCTCTCTGGGAGTGGGATAGTAAACACTGAGTTTATCTATCTATAGTGAGTGAAGTCTCTCTGGGAGTGGGACAGTAAACATTGAGTTTATCTATCTATAATGAGTGAAGTCTCTCTCTGGGAGTGGGATAGTAAACATTGAGTTTATCTATCTATAGTGAATGAAGTCTCTCTGGGAGAGGGATAGTAAACATTGAGTTTATCTATATATAGTGAGTGAAGTCTCACTCTCTGGGAGTGGGATAGTAAACACTGAGTTTATCTATCTATAGTGAGTGAAGTCTCTCTGGGAGTGGGACAGTAAACATTGAGTTTATCTATCTATAATGAGTGAAGTCTCTCTCTGGGAGTGGGGCAGTAATCATTGAGTTTATCTATTTATAGTGAGTGAAGTCTCACTGGGAGTGGGATAGTAAACATTGAGTTTCTCTATCTATAGTGAGTGAAGTCACTCTGGGAGTGTGATAATAAACATTGAGTTTATCTATTTATAGTGAGTGAAGTCTCTCTGGGAGTGGGATAGTAAACATTGATTTTATCTATCTATAGTGAGTGAAGTCTCACTCTCTGGGAGTGGGATAGTAAACATTGAGTTTATAAAGCTATAGTGAGTGAAGTCTCTCTCTCTGGGAGTGGGGAAGTAAACATTGATTTTATCTATCTATAGTGAGTGAAGACTCTCTCTGGGAGTGGGATAGTAAACATTGAGTTTATCTATCTATAGTGAGTGAAGACTCTCTCTGGGAGTGGGATAGTAAACATTGAGTTTATCTATCTATAGTGAGTGAAGACTGTCTCTGGGAGTGGGATAGTAAACATTGAGTTTATCTATCCATAGTGAGAGAAGTCTCCCTCTGGAAGTGGGATAGTAAACATTGAGCTTATCTACCTATAGTGAGTGAAGTCTCTCTGGGAGTGGGATAGTAAACATTGAGTTTATCTATCTATAGTGAGTGAAGTCTCTCTCTGGCATTGGGATAGTAAACATTGAGTTTATCTATCTATAGTGAGTGAAGTCTCTCTGGGAGTGGGATAGTAAACATTGAGTTTATCTATCTATAGTGAGTGAATTCTCTCTCTGGGAGTGGGATCGTAAACATTGAGTTTATCTATCTATAGTGAGTGAAGTCTGTCTCTGGGAGTGGGATAGTAAACATTGAGTTTATCTATCTATAGTGAGTGAAGTCTCTCTCTGGGAGTGGGATAGTAAACATTGAGTTTATCTATCGAAAGTGAGTGAAGTCTCTCTGGGAGCGGGATAGTAAACATTGAGTTTATCTATCTACAGTGAGTGAAGTCTCTCTCTGGGAGTGGGATAGTAAACATTGAGTTTATCTATCTATAGTGAGTGAAGTCTCTCTCTGGGAGTGGGATTGTAAACATTGAGTTTATCTATCAATAGTGAGTGAAGTCTCTCTCTGGGAGTGGGACAGTAAACATTGAGTTTTTCTATCTATAGTGAATGAATTCTCTCTCTGGGAGTGGGATAGTAAACATTGAGTTTATCGATCTACAGTGAGTGAAGTCTCTCTCTGGGAGTGGGATAGTAAACATTGAGTTTATCTATTCATAGTGAGTGAAGTCTCTCTGGGAGTGGGATAGTAATCATTGAATGTATCTATCTATAGTGAGTGAAGTGTCTCTCTGGGAGTGGGACAGTAAACATTGAGTTTATCTATCTATAGTGAGTGAAGTCTCTCTGGGAGTGGGATAGTAAACATTGAGTTTATCTATCTATAGTGAGTGAAGTCTCTCTCTCTGGGAGTGGGACAGTAAACATTGAGTTTATCTATTAATAGTGAGTGAAGTCTCTCTCTGGGAGTGGGACAGTAAACATTGAGTTTATCTATCTATAGTGAGTGAAGTCTCTCTCTCTGGGAGTGGGACAGTAAACATTGAGTTTATCTATTTATTGTGAGTGAAGTCTCTCTGGGAGTGGGATAGTAAACATTGAGTTTATCTATCGATAGTGAGTGAAGTCTCTCTGGGGGTGGGATAGTAAAAATTGAGTTTATCTATCTATAGTGAGTTATGTCTCTCTCTGGGAGTGGGATAGTAAACATTGAGTTTATCCATCTATAGTGAGTGAAGTCTCTCTCTGGGAGTGGGATAGTAAACATTCAGTTTATCTATCTATAGTGAATGAAGTCTCTCTGGGAGAGGGATAGTAAACATTGAGTTTATCTATATATAGTGAGTGAAGTCTCTCACTCTGGGAGTGGGATAGTAAACACTGAGTTTATCTATCTATAGTGAGTGAAGTCTCTCTGGGAGTGGGACAGTAAACATTGAGGTTATCTATCTATAATGAGTGAAGTCTCTCTCTGGGAGTGGGATAGTAAACATTGAGTTTATCTATCTATAGTGAATGAAGTCTCTCTGGGAGAGGGATAGTAAACATTGAGTTTATCTATATATAGTGAGTGAAGTCTCACTCTCTGGGAGTGGGATAGTAAACACTGAGTTTATCTATCTATAGTGAGTGAAGTCTCTCTGGGAGTGGGACAGTAAACATTGAGTTTATCTATCTATAATGAGTGAAGTCTCTCTCTGGGAGTGGGGCAGTAATCATTGAGTTTATCTATTTATAGTGAGTGAAGTCTCACTGGGAGTGGGATAGTAAACATTGAGTTTCTCTATCTATAGTGAGTGAAGTCACTCTGGGAGTGGGATAATAAACATTGAGTTTATCTATTTATAGTGAGTGAAGTCTCTCTGGGAGTGGGATAGTAAACATTGATTTTATCTATCTATAGTGAGTGAAGTCTCTCTGGGAGTGGGATAGTAAACATTGAGTTTATAAAGCTATAGTGAGTGAAGTCTCTCTCTCTGGGAGTGGGGAAGTAAACATTGATTTTATCTATCTATAGTGAGTGAAGTCTCTCTGGGAGTGGGACAGTAAACATTGAGTTTATCTATCAAGAGTGAGTGAAGTCTCTCTCTGGGAGTGGGGCAGTAATCATTGAGTTTATCTATCTATAGTGAGTGAAGTCTCTCTCTCTGGGAGTGGGATAGTAAACATTCAGTTTATCTATCTATAGTGAGTGATGTCTCTCTGGGAGTGGGACAGTAAACATTGAGTTTATCTATTTATAGTGAGTGAAGTCTCTCTCTGGGAGTGGGACAGTAAACATTGAGTTTATCTATTTATAGTGAGTGAAGTCTCTCTGGGAGTGGGATAGTAAACATTGAGTTTATCTATTTATAGTGAGAGAAGTCTCCCTCTGGAAGTGGGATAGTAAACATTGAGCTTATCTACCTATAGTGAGTGAAGTCTCTCTGGGAGTGGGATAGTAAACATTGAGTTTATCTATCTATAGTGAGTGAAGTCTCTCTCTGGCATTGGGATAGTAAACATTGAGTGTATCTATCTATAGTGAGTGAAGTCTCTCTGGGAGTGGGATAGTAAACATTGAGTTTATCTATCTATAGTGAGTGAATTCTCTCTCTGGGAGTGGGATCGTAAACATTGAGTTTATCTACCTATAGTGAGTGAAGTCTGTCTCTGGGAGTGGGATAGTAAACATTGAGTTTATCTATCTATAGTGAGTGAAGTCTCTCTCTGGGAGTGGGATAGTAAACATTGAGCTTATCTACCTATAGTGAGTGAAGTCTCTCTCTGGGAGTGGGATAGTAATCATTGAGTTTATCTATCTATAGTGAGTGAAGTCTCTCTCTGGGAGTGGGATAGTAAACATTGAGTTTATCTATCTATAGTGAGTGAAGTCTCTCTGGGAGCGGGATAGTAAACATTGAGTTTATCTATCTACAGTGAGTGAAGTCTCTCTCTGGGAGTGGGATAGTAAACATTGAGTTTATCTATCTATAGTGAGTGAAGTCTCTCTCTGGGAGTGTGATTGTAAACATTGAGTTTATCTATCAATAGTGAGTGAAGTCTCTCTCTGGGAGTGGGACAGTAAACATTGAGTTTTTCTATCTATAGTGAATGAATTCTCTCTCTGGGAGTGGGATAGTAAACATTGAGTTTATCTATCTATAGTGAGTGAAGTCTCTCTCTGGCATTGGGATAGTAAACATTGAGTTTATCTATCTATAGTGAGTGAAGTCTCTCTGGGAGTGGGATAGTAAACATTGAGTTTATCTATCTATAGTGAGTGAATTCTCTCTCTGGGAGTGGGATCGTAAACATTGAGTTTATCTACCTATAGTGAGTGAAGTCTGTCTCTGGGAGTGGGATAGTAAACATTGAGTTTATCTATCTATAGTGAGTGAAGTCTCTCTCTGGGAGTGGGATAGTAAACATTGAGCTTATCTATCTACAGTGAGTGAAGTCTCTCTCTGGGAGTGGGATAGTAAACATTGAGTTTATCTATCTATAGTGAGTGAAGTCTCTCTCTGGGAGTGGGATTGTAAACATTGAGTTTATCTATCAATAGTGAGTGAAGTCTCTCTCTGGGAGTGGGACAGTAAACATTGAGTTTTTCTATCTATAGTGAATGAATTCTCTCTCTGGGAGTGGGATAGTAAACATTGAGTTTATCTATCTACAGTGAGTGAAGTCTCTCTGGGTGTGGGATAGTAATCATTGAATGTATCTATCTATAGTGAGTGAAGTGTCTCTCTGGGAGTGGGACAGTAAACATTGAGTTTATCTATCTATAGTGAGTGAAGTCTCTCTGGGAGTGGGATAGTAAACATTGAGTTTATCTATTAATAGTGAGTGAAGTCTCTCTCTGGGAGTGGGACAGTAAACATTGAGTTTATCTATCTATAGTGAGTGAAGTCTCTCTCTCTGGGAGTGGGACAGTAAACATTGAGTTTATCTATTTATTGTGAGTGAAGTCTCTCTGGGAGTGGGATAGTAAACATTGAGTTTATCTATCGATAGTGAGTGAAGTCTCTCTGGGGGTGGGATAGTCAAAATTGAGTTTATCTATCTATAGTGAGTTATGTCTCTCTCTGGGAGTGGGATAGTAAACATTGAGTTTATCCATCTATAGTGAGTGAAGTCTCTCTCTGGGAGTGGGATAGTAAACATTCAGTTTATCTATCTATAGTGAATGAAGTCTCTCTGGGAGAGGGATAGTAAACATTGAGTTTATCTATATATAGTGAGTGAAGTCTCTCTCTCTGGGAGTGGGATAGTAAACACTGAGTTTATCTATCTATAGTGAGTGAAGTCTCTCTGGGAGTGGGACAGTAAACATTGAGTTTATCTATCTATAATGAGTGAAGTCTCTCTCTGGGAGTGGGATAGTAAACATTGAGTTTATCTATCTATAGTGAATGAAGTCTCTCTGGGAGAGGGATAGTAAACATTGAGTTTATCTATATATAGTGAGTGAAGTCTCACTCTCTGGGAGTGGGATAGTAAACACTGAGTTTATCTATCTATAGTGAGTGAAGTCTCTCTGGGAGTGGGACAGTAAACATTGAGTTTATCTATCTATAATGAGTGAAGTCTCTCTCTGGGAGTGGGGCAGTAATCATTGAGTTTATCTATTTATAGTGAGTGAAGTCTCACTGGGAGTGGGATAGTAAACATTGAGTTTCTCTATCTATAGTGAGTGAAGTCACTCTGGGAGTGTGATAATAAACATTGAGTTTATCTATTTATAGTGAGTGAAGTCTCTCTGGGAGTGGGATAGTAAACATTGATTTTATCTATCTATAGTGAGTGAAGTCTCACTCTCTGGGAGTGGGATAGTAAACATTGAGTTTATAAAGCTATAGTGAGTGAAGTCTCTCTCTCTGGGAGTGGGGAAGTAAACATTGATTTTATCTATCTATAGTGAGTGAAGTCTCTCTGGGAGTGGGACAGTAAACATTGAGTTTATCTATCAATAGTGAGTGAAGTCTCTCTCTGGGAGTGGGATAGTAAACATTCAGTTTATCTATCTATAGTGAGTGAAGTCTCTCTCTGGGAGTGGGACAGTAAACATTGAGTTTATCTATTTATAGTGAGTGAAGTCTCTCTGGGAGTGGGATAGTAAACATTGAGTTTATCTATTTATAGTGAGTGAAGTCTCTCTCTGGGAGTGGGATAGTAAACATTGAGTTTATCCATCTATAGTGAGTGAAGTCTCTCTCTGGGAGTGGGATAGTAAACATTCAGTTTATCTATCTATAGTGAATGAAGTCTCTCTGGGAGAGGGATAGTAAACATTGAGTTTATCTATATATAGTGAGTGAAGTCTCTCTCTCTGGGAGTGGGATAGTAAACACTGAGTTTATCTATCTATAGTGAGTGAAGTCTCTCTGGGAGTGGGACAGTAAACATTGAGTTTATCTATCTATAATGAGTGAAGTCTCTCTCTGGGAGTGGGATAGTAAACATTGAGTTTATCTATCTATAGTGAGTGAAGTCACTCTGGGAGTGTGATAATAAACATTGAGTTTATCTATTTATAGTGAGTGAAGTCTCTCTGGGAGTGGGATAGTAAACATTGATTTTATCTATCTATAGTGAGTGAAGTCTCACTCTCTGGGAGTGGGATAGTAAACATTGAGTTTATAAAGCTATAGTGAGTGAAGTCTCTCTCTCTGGGAGTGGGGAAGTAAACATTGATTTTATCTATCTATAGTGAGTGAAGTCTCTCTGGGAGTGGGACAGTAAACATTGAGTTTATCTATCAATAGTGAGTGAAGTCTCTCTCTGGGAGTGGGATAGTAAACATTCAGTTTATCTATCTATAGTGAGTGATGTCTCTCTGGGAGTGGGACAGTAAACATTGAGTTTATCTATTTATAGTGAGTGAAGTCTCTCTCTGGGAGTGGGACAGTAAACATTGAGTTTATCTATTTATAGTGAGTGAAGTCTCTCTGGGAGTGGGATAGTAAACATTGAGTTTATCTATTTATAGTGAGTGAAGTCTCTCTCTGGGAGTGGGATAGTAAACATTGAGTTTATCTATCTATAGTGAGTGAAGTCTCTCTCTGGGAGTGGGATAGTAAACATTGAGTTTATTTATCTATAGTGAGTGAAGTCTCTCTCTGGGAGTGGGATAGTAAACATTGAGTTTATCTATCGATAGTGAGTGAAGTCTCTCTCTGGGAGTGGGATAGTAAACATTGAGTTTATTTCTCTATAGTGAGTGAAGTCTTTCTCTGGGAGTGGGATAGTAAACATTGAGTTTATCTATCTATCGTGAGTGAAGTCTCTCTGGGAGTGGGATAGTAAACATTGAGTTTATCTATCTGTCATCAGTGTAGTCTCTCTCTGGGAGTCGGGTAGTAGAGCCGGGGCTGTTTAGCACAGGGCTAAATCGCAGGTTTTGAAAGCAGAGCAAGGCAGGCCAGCAGCACAGTTCATTTCCCGTAACAGCATCCCCGAACAGGCGCCGGAATGTGGCAACTAGGGGCTTTTCACAGTAACTTCATTTGAAGCCTACTTGTGACAATAAGCGATTTTCATTCTTCATTTCATGAAACATTGAGTTTATCTATCTATAGTGAGTCAAGTCTCTCTCTGGGAGTGGGATAGTAAACATTGAGTTTATCTATTTATAGTGAGTGAAGTCTCTCTCTGGGAGTGGGATAGTAAACATTGAGTTTATCTATCGACAGTGAGTGAAGTCTCCTTCTCTGGGAGTGGGACAGTAAACATTGAGTTTCTCTATCTTTGGTGAGTGAAGTCTCTCTCTCTGTGAGTGGGATAGTAAACATTGAGTTTATCTATCTATAGTGAGTGAAGTCTCTCTCTGGGAGTGGGATAGTAAACATTGAGTTTATCTATCTATAGTGAGTGAAGTCACTGTCTGGGAGTGGACAGTAATCATTGAGTTTATCTATCTATAGTGAGTGAAGCCTCTCTGGGAGAGGGATCGTAAACATTACGTTTATCTATCTATGGTCAGTGAAGACTCTCTCTGGGAGTGGGATAGTAAACATTGAGTTTATCTATCTATAGTGAATGAAGTCTCTATCTGGGAGTGGGATAGTAAACAACGAGTTTATCTATCTACAGTGAGTGAAGTCTCTCTCTGGGAGTGGGATAGTCAACATTGAGTTTATCTATTTAAAGTGAGTGAAGTCTCTCTGGGCGTGGGACAGTAAACATTGAGTTTATCTATTTATAGTGAGTGAAGTCTCTCTCTGGGAGTGGGATAGTAAACATTGAGTTTATCTATCTATCGTGAGTGAAGTCACTCTATCTGGGAGTGGGATAGTAAACATTGAGTTTATCTATCTATAGACAGTGAAGTCTCTCTGGGAGTGGGGTAGTAAACATTGAGTTTATCTACCTATAGTGAGAGAAGTCTCTCTCTGGGAGTGGGATAGTAAACATTGAGTTTATTTATCTATAGTGAGTGAAGTCTCTCTCTGGGAGTGGGATAGTAAACATTGAGTTTATCTATCGATAGTGAGTGAAGTCTCTCTCTGGGAGTGGGATAGTAAACATTGAGTTTATCTATCCATAGTGAGAGAAGTCTCCCTCTGGAAGTGGGATAGTAAACATTGAGCTTATCTACCTATAGTGAGTGAAGTCTCTCTGGGAGTGGGATAGTAAACATTGAGTTTATCTATCTATAGTGAGTGAAGTCTCTCTCTGGCATTGGGATAGTAAACATTGAGTTTATCTATCTATAGTGAGTGAAGTCTCTCTGGGAGTGGGATAGTAAACATTGAGTTTATCTATCTATAGTGAGTGAATTCTCTCTCTGGGAGTGGGATCGTAAACATTGAGTTTATCTACCTATAGTGAGTGAAGTCTGTCTCTGGGAGTGGGATAGTAAACATTGAGTTTATCTATCTATAGTGAGTGAAGTCTGTCTCTGGGAGTGGGATAGTAAACATTGAGCTTATCTACCTATAGTGAGTGAAGTCTCTCTCTGGGAGTGGGATAGTAATCATTGAGTTTATCTATCTATAGTGAGTGAAGTCTCTCTCTGGGAGTGGGATAGTAAACATTGAGTTTATCTATCTATAGTGAGTGAAGTCTCTCTGGGAGCGGGATAGTAAACATTGAGTTTATCTATCTACAGTGAGTGAAGTCTCTCTCTGGGAGTGGGATAGTAAACATTGAGTTTATCTATCTATAGTGAGTGAAGTCTCTCTCTGGGAGTGGGATTGTAAACATTGAGTTTATCTATGAATAGTGAGTGAAGTCTCTCTCTGGGAGTGGGACAGTAAACATTGAGTTTTTCTATCTATAGTGAATGAATTCTCTCTCTGGGAGTGGGATAGTAAACATTGAGTTTATCGATCTACAGTGAGTGAAGTCTCTCTCTGGGAGTGGGATAGTAAACATTGAGTTTATCTATTCATAGTGAGTGAAGTCTCTCTGGGAGTGGGATAGTAATCATTGAATGTATCTATCTATAGTGAGTGAAGTGTCTCTCTGGGAGTGGGACAGTAAACATTGAGTTTATCTATCTATAGTGAGTGAAGTCTCTCTGGGAGTGGGATAGTAAACATTGAGTTTATCTATTAATAGTGAGTGATGTCTCTCTCTGGGAGTGGGACAGTAAACATTGAGTTTATCTATCTATAGTGAGTGAAGTCTCTCTCTCTGGGAGTGGGACAGTAAACATTGAGTTTATCTATTTATTGTGAGTGAAGTCTCTCTGGGAGTGGGATAGTAAACATTGAGTTTATCTATCGATAGTGAGTGAAGTCTCTCTGGGGGTGGGATAGTCAAAATTGAGTTTATCTATCTATAGTGAGTTATGTCTCTCTCTGGGAGTGGGATAGTAAACATTGAGTTTATCCATCTATAGTGAGTGAAGTCTCTCTCTGGGAGTGGGATAGTAAACATTCAGTTTATCTATCTATAGTGAATGAAGTCACTCTGGGAGAGGGATAGTAAACATTGAGTTTATCTATATATAGTGAGTGAAGTCTCTCTCTCTGGGAGTGGGATAGTAAACACTGAGTTTATCTATCGATAGTGAGTGAAGTCTCTCTGGGAGTGGGACAGTAAACATTGAGTTTATCTATCTATAATGAGTGAAGTCTCTCTCTGGGAGTGGGATAGTAAACATTGAGTTTATCTATCTATAGTGAATGAAGTCTCTCTGGGAGAGGGATAGTAAACATTGAGTTTATCTATATATAGTGAGTGAAGTCTCACTCTCTGGGAGTGGGATAGTAAACACTGAGTTTATCTATCTATAGTGAGTGAAGTCTTTCTGGGAGTGGGACAGTAAACATTGAGTTTATCTATCTATAATGAGTGAAGTCTCTCTCTGGGAGTGGGGCAGTAATCATTGAGTTTATCTATTTATAGTGAGTGAAGTCTCACTGGGAGTGGGATAGTAAACATTGAGTTTCTCTATCTATAGTGAGTGAAGTCACTCTGGGAGTGTGATAATAAACATTGAGTTTATCTATTTATAGTGAGTGAAGTCTCTCTGGGAGTGGGATAGTAAACATTGATTTTATCTATCTATAGTGAGTGAAGTCTCTCTGGGAGTGGGATAGTAAACATTGAGTTTATCTATTTATAGTGAGTGAAGTCTCTCTGGGAGTGGGATAGTAAACATTGATTTTATCTATCTATAGTGAGTGAAGTCTCTCTGGGAGTGGGATAGTAAACATTGAGTTTATAAAGCTATAGTGAGTGAAGTCTCTCTCTCTGGGAGTGGGGAAGTAAACATTGATTTTATCTATCTATAGTGAGTGAAGTCTCTCTGGGAGTGGGACAGTAAACATTGAGTTTATCTATCAATAGTGAGTGAAGTCTCTCTCTGGGAGTGTGGCAGTAATCATTGAGTTTATCTATCTCTCGTGAGTGAAGTCTCTCTCTCTGGGAGTGGGATAGTAAACATTCAGTTTATCTATCTATAGTGAGTGATGTCTCTCTGGGAGTGGGACAGTAAACATTGAGTTTATCTATTTATAGTGAGTGAAGTCTCTCTCTGGGAGTGGGACAGTAAACATTGAGTTTATCTATTTATAGTGAGTGAAGTCTCTCTGGGAGTGGGATAGTAAACATTGAGTTTATCTATTTATAGTGAGTGAAGTCTCTCTCTGGGAGTGGGATAGTAAACATTGAGTTTATTTATCTATAGTGAGTGAAGTCTCTCTCTGGGAGTGGGATAGTAAACATTGAGTTTATCTATCGATAGTGAGTGAAGTCTCTCTCTGGGAGTGGGATAGTAAACATTGAGTTTATCTCTCCATAGTGAGAGAAGTCTCCCTCTGGAAGTGGGATAGTAAACATTGAGCTTATCTACCTATAGTGAGTGAAGTATCTCTGGGAGTGGGATAGTAAACATTGAGTTTATCTATCTATAGTGAGTGAAGTCTCTCTCTGGCATTGGGATAGTAAACATTGAGTTAATCTATCTATAGTGAGTGAAGTCTCTCTGGGAGTGGGATAGTAAACATTGAGTTTATCTATCTATAGTGAGTGAATTCTCTCTCTGGGAGTGGGATCGTAAACATTGAGTTTATCTACCTATAGTGAGTGAAGTCTGTCTCTGGGAGTGGGATAGTAAACATTGAGTTTATCTATCTATAGTGAGTGAAGTCTCTCTCTGGGAGTGGGATAGTAAACATTGAGCTTATCTACCTATAGTGAGTGAAGTCTCTCTGGGAGTGGGATAGTAAACATTGAGTTTATCTATCTATAGTGAGTGAAGTCTCTCTCTGGGAGTGGGATAGTAAACATTGAGTTTATCTATCTATAGTGAGTGAAGTCTATCTGGGAGCGGGATAGTAAACATTGAGTTTATCTATCTACAGTGAGTGAAGTCTCTCTCTGGGAGTGGGATAGTAAACATTGAGTTTATCTATCTATAGTGAGTGAAGTCTCTCTCTGGGAGTGGGATTGTAAACATTGAGTTTATCTATCAATAGTGAGTGAAGTCTCTCTCTGGGAGTGGGACAGTAAACATTGAGTTTTTCTATCTATAGTGAATGAATTCTCTCTCTGGGAGTGGGATAGTAAACATTGAGTTTATCGATCTACAGTGAGTGAAGTCTCTCTCTGGGAGTGGGATAGTAAACATTGAGTTTATCTATTCATAGTGAGTGAAGTCTCTCTGGGAGTGGGATAGTAATCATTGAATGTATCTATCTATAGTGAGTGAAGTGTCTCTCTGGGAGTGGGACAGTAAACATTGAGTTTATCTATCTATAGTGAGTGAAGTCTCTCTGGGAGTGGGATAGTAAACATTGAGTTTATCTATTAATAGTGAGTGAAGTCTCTCTCTGGGAGTGGGACAGTAAACATTGAGTTTATCTATCTATAGTGAGTGAAGTCTCTCTCTCTGGGAGTGGGACAGTAAACATTGAGTTTATCTATTTATTGTGAGTGAAGTCTCTCTGGGAGTGGGATAGTAAACATTGAGTTTATCTATCGATAGTGAGTGAAGTCTCTCTGGGGGTGGGATAGTCAAAATTGAGTTTATCTATCTATAGTGAGTTATGTCTCTCTCTGGGAGTGGGATAGTAAACATTGAGTTTATCCATCTATAGTGAGTGAAGTCTCTCTCTGGGAGTGGGATAGTAAACATTCAGTTTATCTATCTATAGTGAATGAAGTCTCTCTGGGAGAGGGATAGTAAACATTGAGTTTATCTATATATAGTGAGTGAAGTCTCTCTCTCTGGGAGTGGGATAGTAAACACTGAGTTTATCTATCTATAGTGAGTGAAGTCTCTCTGGGAGTGGGACAGTAAACATTAAGTTTATCTATCTATAATGAGTGAAGTCTCTCTCTGGGAGTGGGATAGTAAACATTGAGTTTATCTATCTATAGTGAATGAAGTCTCTCTGGGAGAGGGATAGTAAACATTGAGTTTATCTATATATAGTGAGTGAAGTCTCACTCTCTGGGAGTGGGATAGTAAACACTGAGTTTATCTATCTATAGTGAGTGAAGTCTCTCTGGGAGTGGGACAGTAAACATTGAGTTTATCTATCTATAATGAGTGAAGTCTCTCTCTGGGAGTGGGGCAGTAATCATTGAGTTTATCTATTTATAGTGAGTGAAGTCTCACTGGGAGTGGGATAGTAAACATTGAGTTTCTCTATCTATAGTGAGTGAAGTCACTCTGGGAGTGTGATAATAAACATTGAGTTTATCTATTTATAGTGAGTGAAGTCTCTCTGGGAGTGGGATAGTAAACATTGATTTTATCTATCTATAGTGAGTGAAGTCTCACTCTCTGGGAGTGGGATAGTAAACATTGAGTTTATAAAGCTATAGTGAGTGAAGTCTCTCTCTCTGGGAGTGGGGAAGTAAACATTGATTTTATCTATCTATAGTGAGTGAAGTCTCTCTGGGAGTGGGACAGTAAACATTGAGTTTATCTATCTATAGTGAGTGAAGTCTCTCTCTGGGAGTGGGATAGTAAACATTCAGTTTATCTATCTATAGTGAGTGAAGTCTCTCTGGGAGTGGGACAGTAAACATTGGGTTTATCTATCTATAGTGAGTGATGTCTCTCTGGGAGTGGGACAGTAAACATTGAGTTTATCTATTTATAGTGAGTGAAGTCTCTCTCTGGGAGTGGGACAGTAAACATTGAGTTTATCTATTTATAGTGAGTGAAGTCTCTCTGGGAGTGGGATAGTAAACATTGAGTTTATCTATTTATAGTGAGTGAAGTCTCTCTCTGGGAGTGGGATAGTAAACATTGAGTTTATCTATCTATAGTGAGTGAAGTCTCTCTCTGGGAGTGGGATAGTAAACATTGAGTTTATTTATCTATAGTGAGTGAAGTCTCTCTCTGGGAGTGGGATAGTAAACATTGAGTTTATCTATCGATAGTGAGTGAAGTCTCTCTCTGGGAGTGGGATAGTAAACATTGAGTTTATTTCTCTATAGTGAGTGAAGTCTTTCTCTGGGAGTGGGATAGTAAACATTGAGTTTATCTATCTGTCATCAGTGTAGTCTCTCTCTGGGAGTCGGGTAGTAGAGCCGGGGCAGTTTAGCACAGGGCTAAATCGCAGGTTTTGAAAGCAGAGCAAGGCAGGCCAGCAGCACAGTTCATTTCCCGTAACAGCCTCCCCGAACAGGCGCCGGAATGTGGCAACTAGGGGCTTTTCACAGTAACTTCATTTGAAGCCTACTTGTGACAATAAGCGATTTTCATTCTTCATTTCATGAAACATTGAGTTTATCTATCTATAGTGAGTCAAGTCTCTCTCTGGGAGTGGGATAGTAAACATTGAGTTTATCTATTTATAGTGAGTGAAGTCTCTCTCTGGGAGTGGGATAGTAAACATTGAGTTTATCTATCGACAGTGAGTGAAGTCTCCTTCTCTGGGAGTGGGACAGTAAACATTGAGTTTCTCTATCTTTGGTGAGTGAAGTCTCTCTCTCTGTGAGTGGGATAGTAAACATTGAGTTTATCTATCTATAGTGAGTGAAGTCTCTCTCTGGGAGTGGGATAGTAAACATTGAGTTTATCTATCTATAGTGAGTGAAGTCACTGTCTGGGAGTGGACAGTAATCATTGAGTTTATCTATCTATAGTGAGTGAAGCCTCTCTGGGAGAGGGATCGTAAACATTACGTTTATCTATATATGGTCAGTGAAGACTCTCTCTGGGAGTGGGATAGTAAACATTGAGTTTATCTATCTATAGTGAATGAAGTCTCTATCTGGGAGTGGGATAGTAAACAACGAGTTTATCTATCTACAGTGAGTGAAGTCTCTCTCTGGGAGTGGGATAGTCAACATTGAGTTTATCTATTTAAAGTGAGTGAAGTCTCTCTGGGCGTGGGACAGTAAACATTGAGTTTATCTATTTATAGTGAGTGAAGTCTCTCTCTGGGAGTGGGATAGTAAACATTGAGTTTATCTATCTATCGTGAGTGAAGTCTCTCTATCTGGGAGTGGGATAGTAAACATTGAGTTTATCTATCTATAGACAGTGAAGTCTCTCTGGGAGTGGGGTCGTAAACATTGAGTTTATCTACCTATAGTGAGAGAAGTCTCTCTCTGGGAGTGGGATAGTAAACATTGAGTTTATTTATCTATAGTGAGTGAAGTCTCTCTCTGGGAGTGGGATAGTAAACATTGAGTTTATCTATCGATAGTGAGTGAAGTCTCTCTCTGGGAGTGGTATAGTAAACATTGAGTTTATCTATCGATAGTGAGTGAAGTCTCCCTCTGGAAGTGGGATAGTAAACATTGAGCTTATCTACCTATAGTGAGTGAAGTCTCTCTGGGAGTGGGATAGTAAACATTGAGTTTATCTATCTATAGTGAGTGAAGTCTCTCTCTGGCATTGGGATAGTAAACATTGAGTTTATCTATCTATAGTGAGTGAAGTCTCTCTGGGAGTGGGATAGTAAACATTGAGTTTATCTATCTATAGTGAGTGAATTCTCTCTCTGGGAGTGGGATCGTAAACATTGAGTTTATCTACCTATAGTGAGTGAAGTCTGTCTCTGGGAGCGGGATAGTAAACATTGAGTTTATCTATCTATAGTGAGTGAAGTCTCTCTCTGGGAGTGGGATAGTAAACATTGAGCTTATCTACCTATAGTGAGTGAAGTCTCTCTCTGGGAGTGGGATAGTAATCATTGAGTTTATCTATCTATAGTGAGTGAAGTCTCTCTCTGGGAGTGGGATAGTAAACATTGAGTTTATCTATCTATAGTGAGTGAAGTCTCTCTGGGAGCGGGATAGTAAACATTGAGTTTATCTATCTACAGTGAGTGAAGTCTCTCTCTGGGAGTGGGATAGTAAACATTGAGTTTATCTATCTATAGTGAGTGAAGTCTCTCTCTGGGAGTGGGATTGTAAACATTGAGTTTATCTATCAATAGTGAGTGAAGTCTCTCTCTGGGAGTGGGACAGTAAACATTGAGTTTTTCTATCTATAGTGAATGAATTCTCTCTCTGGGAGTGGGATAGTAAACATTGAGTTTATCGATCTACAGTGAGTGAAGTCTCTCTCTGGGAGTGGGATAGTAAACATTGAGTTTATCTATTCATAGTGAGTGAAGTCTCTCTGGGAGTGGGATAGTAATCATTGAATGTATCTATCTATAGTGAGTGAAGTGTCTCTCTGGGAGTGGGACAGTAAACATTGAGTTTATCTATCTATAGTGAGTGAAGTCTCTCTGGGAGTGGGATAGTAAACATTGAGTTTATCTATTAATAGTGAGTGAAGTCTCTCTCTGGGAGTGGGACAGTAAACATTGAGTTTATCTATCTATAGTGAGTGAAGTCTCTCTCTCTGGGAGTGGGACAGTAAACATTGAGTTTATCTATTTATTGTGAGTGAAGTCTCTCTGGGAGTGGGATAGTAAACATTGAGTTTATCTATCGATAGTGAGTGAAGTCTCTCTGGGGGTGGGATAGTCAAAATTGAGTTTATCTATCTATAGTGAGTTATGTCTCTCTCTGGGAGTGGGATAGTAAACATTGAGTTTATCCATCTATAGTGAGTGAAGTCTCTCTCTGGGAGTGGGATAGTAAACATTCAGTTTATCTATCTATAGTGAATGAAGTCTCTCTGGGAGAGGGATAGTAAACATTGAGTTTATCTATATATAGTGAGTGAAGTCTCTCTCTCTGGGAGTGGGATAGTAAACACTGAGTTTATCTATCTATAGTGAGTGAAGTCTCTCTGGGAGTGGGACAGTAAACATTGAGTTTATCTATCTATAATGAGTGAAGTCTCTCTCTGGGAGTGGGATAGTAAACATTGAGTTTATCTATCTATAGTGAATGAAGTCTCTCTGGGAGAGGGATAGTAAACATTGAGTTTATCTATATATAGTGAGTGAAGTCTCACTCTCTGGGAGTGGGATAGTAAACACTGAGTTTATCTATCTATAGTGAGTGAAGTCTCTCTGGGAGTGGGACAGTAAACATTGAGTTTATCTATCGAAAATGAGTGAAGTCTCTCTCTGGGAGTGGGGCAGTAATCATTGAGTTTATCTATTTATAGTGAGTGAAGTCTCACTGGGAGTGGGATAGTAAACATTGAGTTTCTCTATCTATAGTGAGTGAAGTCACTCTGGGAGTGTGATAATAAACATTGAGTTTATCTATTTATAGTGAGTGAAGTCTCTCTGGGAGTGGGATAGTAAACATTGATTTTATCTATCTATAGTGAGTGAAGTCTCTCTGGGAGTGGGATAGTAAACATTGAGTTTATCTATTTATAGTGAGTGAAGTCTCTCTGGGAGTGGGATAGTAAACATTGATTTTATCTATCTATAGTGAGTGAAGTCTCTCTGGGAGTGGGATAGTAAACATTGAGTTTATAAAGCTATAGTGAGTGAAGTCTCTCTCTCTGGGAGTGGGGAAGTAAACATTGATTTTATCTATCTATAGTGAGTGAAGTCTCTCTGGGAGTGGGACAGTAAACATTGAGTTTATCTATCAATAGTGAGTGAAGTCTCTCTCTGGGAGTGGGGCAGTAATCATTGAGTTTATCTATCTATAGTGAGTGAAGTCTCTCTCTCTGGGAGTGGGATAGTAAACATTCAGTTTATCTATCTATAGTGAGTGATGTCTCTCTGGGAGTGGGACAGTAAACATTGAGTTTATCTATTTATAGTGAGTGAAGTCTCTCTCTGGGAGTGGGACAGTAAACATTGAGTTTATCTATTTATAGTGAGTGAAGTCTCTCTGGGAGTGGGATAGTAAACATTGAGTTTATCTATTTATAGTGAGTGAAGTCTCTCTCTGGGAGTGGGATAGTAAACATTGAGTTTATTTATCTATAGTGAGTGAAGTCTCTCTCTGGGAGTGGGATAGTAAACATTGAGTTTATCTATCGATAGTGAGTGAAGTCTCTCTCTGGGAGTGGGATAGTAAACATTGAGTTTATCTATCCATAGTGAGAGAAGTCTCCCTCTGGAAGTGGGATAGTAAACATTGAGAATATCTACCTATAGTGAGTGAAGTCTCTCTGGGAGTGGGATAGTAAACATTGAGTTTATCTATCTATAGTGAGTGAAGTCTCTCTCTGGCATTGGGATAGTAAACATTGAGTTAATCTATCTATAGTGAGTGAAGTCTCTCTGGGAGTGGGATAGTAAACATTGAGTTTATCTATCTATAGTGAGTGAATTCTCTCTCTGGGAGTGGGATCGTAAACATTGAGTTTATCTACCTATAGTGAGTGAAGTCTGTCTCTGGGAGTGGGATAGTAAACATTGAGTTTATCTATCTATAGTGAGTGAAGTCTCTCTCTGGGAGTGGGATAGTAAACATTGAGTTTATCTATCTATAGTGAGTGAAGTCTCTCTGGGAGCGGGATAGTAAACATTGAGTTTATCTATCTACAGTGAGTGAAGTCTCTCTCTGGGAGTGGGATAGTAAACATTGAGTTTATCTATCTATAGTGAGTGAAGTCTCTCTCTGGGAGTGGCATTGTAAACATTGAGTTTATCTATCAATAGTGAGTGAAGTCTCTCTCTGGGAGTGGGACAGTAAACATTGAGTTTTTCTATCTATAGTGAATGAATTCTCTCTCTGGGAGTGGGATAGTAAACATTGAGTTTATCGATCTACAGTGAGTGAAGTCTCTCTCTGGGAGTGGGATAGTAAACATTGAGTTTATCTATTCATAGTGAGTGAAGTCTCTCTGGGAGTGGGATAGTAATCATTGAATGTATCTATCTATAGTGAGTGAAGTGTCTCTCTGGGAGTGGGACAGTAAACATTGAGTTTATCTATCTATAGTGAGTGAAGTCTCTCTGGGAGTGGGATAGTAAACATTGAGTTTATCTATTAATAGTGAGTGAAGTCTCTCTCTGGGAGTGGGACAGTAAACATTGAGTTTATCTATCTATAGTGAGTGAAGTCTCTCTCTCTGGGAGTGGGACAGTAAACATTGAGTTTATCTATCGATAGTGAGTGAAGTCTCTCTGGGGGTGGGATAGTCAAAATTGAGTTTATCTATCTATAGTGAGTTATGTCTCTCTCTGGGAGTGGGATAGTAAACATTGAGTTTATCCATCTATAGTGAGTGAAGTCTCTCTCTGGGAGTGGGATAGTAAACATTCAGTTTATCTATCTATAGTGAATGAAGTCTCTCTGGGAGAGGGATAGTAAACATTGAGTTTATCTATATATAGTGAGTGAAGTCTCTCTCTCTGGGAGTGGGATAGTAAACACTGAGTTTATCTATCTATAGTGAGTGAAGTCTCTCTGGGAGTGGGACAGTAAACATTGAGTTTATCTATCTATAATGAGTGAAGTCTCTCTCTGGGAGTGGGATAGTAAACATTGAGTTTATCTATCTATAGTGAATGAAGTCTCTCTGGGAGAGGGATAGTAAACATTGAGTTTATCTATATATAGTGAGTGAAGTCTCACTCTCTGGGAGTGGGATAGTAAACACTGAGTTTATCTATCTATAGTGAGTGAAGTCTCTCTGGGAGTGGGACAGTAAACATTGAGTTTATCTATCTATAGTGAGTGAAGTCTCTCTGGGAGTGGGATAGTAAACATTGAGTTTATCTATCTATAATGAGTGAAGTCTCTCTCTGGGAGTGGGGCAGTAATCATTGAGTTTATCTATTTATAGTGAGTGAAGTCTCACTGGGAGTGGGATAGTAAACATTGAGTTTCTCTATCTATAGTGAGTGAAGTCACTCTGGGAGTGTGATAATAAACATTGAGTTTATCTATTTATAGTGAGTGAAGTCTCTCTGGGAGTGGGATAGTAAACATTGATTTTATCTATCTATAGTGAGTGAAGTCTCTCTGGGAGTGGGATAGTAAACATTGAGTTTATAAAGCTATAGTGAGTGAAGTCTCTCTCTCTGGGAGTGGGGAAGTAAACATTGATTTTATCTATCTATAGTGAGTGAAGTCTCTCTGGGAGTGGGACAGTAAACATTGAGTTTATCTATCAATAGTGAGTGAAGTCTCTCTCTGGGAGTGGGATAGTAAACATTCAGTTTATCTATCTATAGTGAGTGATGTCTCTCTGGGAGTGGGACAGTAAACATTGAGTTTATCTATTTATAGTGAGTGAAGTCTCTCTCTGGGAGTGGGACAGTAAACATTGAGTTTATCTATTTATAGTGAGTGAAGTCTCTCTGGGAGTGGGATAGTAAACATTGAGTTTATCTATTTATAGTGAGTGAAGTCTCTCTCTGGGAGTGGGATAGTAAACATTGAGTTTATCTATCTATAGTGAGTGAAGTCTCTCTCTGGGAGTGGGATAGTAAACATTGAGTTTATTTATCTATAGTGAGTGAAGTCTCTCTCTGGGATTGGGATAGTAAACATTGAGTTTATCTATCGATAGTGAGTGAAGTCTCTCTCTGGGAGTGGGATAGTAAACATTGAGTTTATTTCTCTATAGTGAGTGAAGTCTTTCTCTGGGAGTGGGATAGTAAACATTGAGTTTATCTATCTATCGTGAGTGAAGTCTCTCTGGGAGTGGGATAGTAAACATTGAGTTTATCTATCTGTCATCAGTGTAGTCTCTCTCTGGGAGTCGGGTAGTAGAGCCGGGGCTGTTTAGCACAGGGCTAAATCGCAGGTTTTGAAAGCAGAGCAAGGCAGGCCAGCAGCACAGTTCATTTCCCGTAACAGCCTCCCCGAACAGGCGCCGGAATGTGGCAACTAGGGGCTTTTCACAGTAACTTCATTTGAAGCCTACTTGTGACAATAAGCGATTTTCATTCTTCATTTCATGAAACATTGAGTTTATCTATCTATAGTGAGTCAAGTCTCTCTCTGGGAGTGGGATAGTAAACATTGAGTTTATCTATTTATAGTGAGTGAAGTCTCTCTCTGGGAGTGGGATAGTAAACATTGAGTTTATCTATCGACAGTGAGTGAAGTCTCCTTCTCTGGGAGTGGGACAGTAAACATTGAGTTTCTCTATCTTTGGTGAGTGAAGTCTCTCTCTCTGTGAGTGGGATAGTAAACATTGAGTTTATCTATCTATAGTGAGTGAAGTCTCTCTCTGGGAGTGGGATAGTAAACAATGAGTTTATCTATCTATAGTGAGTGAAGTCACTGTCTGGGAGTGGACAGTAATCATTGAGTTTATCTATCTATAGTGAGTGAAGCCTCTCTGGGAGAGGGATCGTAAACATTACGTTTATCTATCTATGGTCAGTGAAGACTCTCTCTGGGAGTGGGATAGTAAACATTGAGTTTATCTATCTATAGTGAATGAAGTCTCTATCTGGGAGTGGGATAGTAAACAACGAGTTTATCTATCTACAGTGAGTGAAGTCTCTCTCTGGGAGTGGGATAGTCAACATTGAGTTTATCTATTTAAAGTGAGTGAAGTCTCTCTGGGCGTGGGACAGTAAACATTGAGTTTATCTATTTATAGTGAGTGAAGTCTCTCTCTGGGAGTGGGATAGTAAACATTGAGTTTATCTATCTATCGTGAGTGAAGTCTCTCTATCTGGGAGTGGGATAGTAAACATTGAGTTTATCTATCTATAGACAGTGAAGTCTCTCTGGGAGTGGGGTAGTAAACATTGAGTTTATCTACCTATAGTGAGAGAAGTCTCTCTGTGAGTGGGCTAGTAAATATTGAGTTTATCTATCTATCGTGAGTGAAGTCTCTCTATCTGGGAATGGGATAGTAAACATTGAGTTTATCTATTTTTAGTGAGTGAAGTCTCTCTGGGAGTGGGATAGTAATCATTGAGTTTATCTATCTATCGTGAGTGAAGTCTCTCTATCTGGGAGTGGGATAGTAAACATTGAGTTTATCTATCTATAGTGAGTGAAGTCTCTCTGGGCGTGGGACAGTAAACATTGAATTTATCTATTTATAGTGAGTGAAGTCTCTCTCTGGGAGTGGGATAGTAAACATTGAGTTTATCTATCTATAGAGAGTGAAGTCTCTCTGGGAGTGGGATAGTAAACATTGAGTTTATCTCCCTATAGTGAGTGAAGTCTCTCTGGGAGTGGGCTAGTAAATATTGAGTTTATCTATCTATAGTGAGTGAAGTCTCTCTGGGAGTGGGATAGTAAACATTGAGTTTATCTATCTATAGTGAGTGATGTCTCTCTGGGAGTGGGCTAGTAAATATTGAGTTTATCTATCTATAGTGAGTGAAGCCTCTCTATCTGGGAGTGGGATATTAAACATTGAGTTTATCTATCTCTAGAGACTGAAGTATCTCTGGGAGTGGGATAGTAAACATTGAGTTTATCTAACTATAGTGAGTGAAGTCTCTCTGGGAGTGGGCTAGTAAATATTGAGTTTATCTATCTATAGTGAGTGAAGTCTCTCTGGGAGTGGGATAGTAAACATTGAGTTTATCTATCTACAGTGAGTGAAGTCTCTCTGGGAGTGGGATAGTAAACATTGAGATTATCTATCTATAGTGAGTGAAGTCTCTCTCTAGGAGTGGGATAGTAAACATTGAGTTTATCCAGCTATAGTGAGTGAAGTCTCTCTGGGAGTGGGATAGTAAACATTGATTTTATCTGTCTATAGTGAGTGAAGTCTCTCTGGGAGTGGGATAGTAAACATTGAGTTTATCTATCTGTAGTGAGTGAAGTCTCTCTGGGAGTGGGATGGTAAATATTGAGTTTATCTATCTATAGTGAGTGAAGTCACTCTGGGAGTGGGATAGTAAACATTGAGTTTATCTACATAGAGCGAGTGAAGTCTCTCTGGGAGTGGGATATTAAACATTGAGTTTATCTATCTATAGTGAGTGAATTCTCTCTGGGAGTGGGATAGTAAACATTGAGTTTATCTACCTATATTGAGTGAAGTCTCTCTGGGAGTGGGATAGTAAACATTGAGTTTATCTACCTATATTGAGTGAAGTCTCTCTGGGAGTGGGAGAGTAAACATTGAGTTTATCTACCTATAGTGAGTGAAGTCTCTCTGGGAGTGGGATAGTAAACATTGAGTTTATCTACCTATAGTGAGTGAAGTCTCTCTGGGAGTGGGATAGTAAACATTGAGGTTATCTATCTGTAGTGAGTGAAGTCTCTCTCTGGGAGTGGGACAGTAAACATTGACTTTATCTATCTATAGTGAGTGAAGTCTCTCTCTGGGAGTGGGATAGTAAACATTGGGTTTATCTATCTATAGTGAGTGCAGTCTCTCTGGGAGTGGGATAGTAAACATTGAGTTTATCTATCTATAGTGCGTGAAGTCTCTCTCTGGGAGTGGGATAGTAAACATTGAGTTTATCTATTTATAGTGAGTGACGAATCTCTGGGAGTGGGATAGTAAAGATTGAGTTTATCTATCTATAGTGAGTGAAGTCTCTCTCTGGGAGTGGGATAGTAAACATTGAGATTATCTACCTACAGTGAGTGAAGTCTCTCTGGGAGTGGGATAGTAAACATTCAGTTTATCTATCTATAGTGAGTGAAGTCTCTCTCTGGGAGTGGGATAGTAAACATTGAGTTTATCTATCTATAGTGAGTGAAGTCTCTCTGGGAGTGGGATAGTAAACATTCAGTTTATCTATCTATAGTGAGTGAAGTCTCTCTCTGGCAGTGGGATAGTAAACATTGAGTTTATCTATCTATAGTGAGTGAAGTCTCTCTCTGGGAGTGGGATAGGAAACATTGAGTTTATCTATCTATTGTGAGTGAAGTCTCTCTCTGGGAGTGGGACAGTAAACATTGAGTTTATCTATCTATAGTGAGTGAAGTCTCTCTGGGAGTGGGACAGTAAACATTGAGTTTATCTATCTATAGTGAGTGAAGTATCTCTCTCTGGTAGTGGGACAGTAAACATTGAGTTTATCTATTTATAGTGAGTGAAGTCTCTCTGGGAGTGGGATAGTAAACATTGAGTTTATCTATCTATAGTGAGTGAAGTCTCTCTCTGGGAGTGGGATAGTAAACATTGAGTTTATCTATCTATAGTGAGTGAAGTCTCTCTCTGGGAGTGGGATAGTGAACATTGAGTTTATCTATCTATAGTGAGTGAAGTCAACTCAGGGAGTGGAATAGTAAACATTGAGTTTATCTATCTATAGTGAGTGAAGTCTCTCTGGGAGTGGGATAGTAAACATTGAGTTTATCTATCTATAGTGAGTGAAGTCTCTATCTGGGAGTGGGATAGTAAACATTGAGTTTATCTATATATATAGTGAGTGAAGTCTCTCTCTCTGGGAGTGGGATAGTAAACACTGAGTTTATCTATGTATAGTGAGTGAAGTCTCTCTGGGAGTGGGACAGTAAACATTGAGTTTATCTATCTATAGTGAGTGAAGTCTCACTGGGAGTGGGATAGTAAACATTGAGTTTATCTATCTATAGTGAGTGAAGTCTCTCTCTGGGAGTGGGATAGTAAACATTGAGTTTATCTATTTATAGTGAGTGAAGTCTCTCTCTGGGAGTGGGATAGTAAACATTGAGTTTATCTATCGACAGTGAGTGAAGTCTCCTTCTCTGGGAGTGGGACAGTAAACATTGAGTTTCTCTATCTTTGCTGAGTGAAGTCTCTCTCTCTGTGAGTGGGATAGTAAACATTGAGTTTATCTATCTATAGTGAGTGAAGTCTCTCTCTGGGAGTGGGATAGTAAACATTGAGTTTATCTATCTATAGTGAGTGAAGTCACTGTCTGGGAGTGGACAGTAATCATTGAGTTTATCTATCTATAGTGAGTGAAGCCTCTCTGGGAGAGGGATCGTAAACATTACGTTTATCTATCTATGGTCAGTGAAGACTCTCTCTGGGAGTGGGATAGTAAACATTGAGTTTATCTATCTATAGTGAATGAAGTCTCTATCTGGGAGTGGGATAGTAAACAACGAGTTTATCTATCTACAGTGAGTGAAGTCTCTCTCTGGGAGTGGGATAGTCAACATTGAGTTTATCTATTTAAAGTGAGTGAAGTCTCTCTGGGCGTGGGACAGTAAACATTGAGTTTATCTATTTATAGTGAGTGAAGTCTCTCTCTGGGAGTGGGATAGTAAACATTGAGTTTATCTATCTATCGTGAGTGAAGTCTCTCTATCTGGGAGTGGGATAGTAAACATTGAGTTTATCTATCTATAGACAGTGAAGTCTCTCTGGGAGTGGGATAGTAAACATTGAGTTTATCTACCTATAGTGAGAGAAGTCTCTCTGTGAGTGGGCTAGTAAATATTGAGTTTATCTATCTATAGTGAGTGAAGTCTCTCTATCTGGGAATGGGATAGTAAACATTGAGTTTATCTATTTTTAGTGAGTGAAGTCTCTCTGGGAGTGGGATAGTAATCATTGAGTTTATCTATCTATCGTGAGTGAAGTCTCTCTATCTGGGAGTGGGATAGTAAACATTGAGTTTATCTATCTATAGTGAGTGAAGTCTCTCTGGGCGTGGGACAGTAAACATTGAATTTATCTATTTATAGTGAGTGAAGTCTCTCTCTGGGAGTGGGATAGTAAACATTGAGTTTATCTATCTATAGAGAGTGAAGTCTCTCTGGGAGTGGGATAGTAAACATTGAGTTTATCTACCTATAGTGAGTGAAGTCTCTCTGGGAGTGGGCTAGTAAATATTGAGTTTATCTATCTATAGTGAGTGAAGTCTCTCTGGGAGTGGGCTAGTAAATATTGAGTTTATCTATCTATAGTGAGTGAAGCCTCTCTATCTGGGAGTGGGATATTAAACATTGAGTTTATCTATCTATAGAGACTGAAGTATCTCTGGGAGTGGGATAGTAAACATTGAGTTTATCTAACTATAGTGAGTGAAGTCTCTCTGGGAGTGGGCTAGTAAATATTGAGTTTATCTATCTATAGTGAGTGAAGTCTCTCTGGGAGTGGGATAGTAAACATTGAGTTTATCTATCTACAGTGAGTGAAGTCTCTCTGGGAGTGGGATAGTAAACATTGAGTTTATCTATCTATAGTGAGTGAAGTCTCTCTCTAGGAGTGGGATAGTAAACATTGAGTTTATCCAGCTATAGTGAGTGAAGTCTCTCTGGGAGTGGGATAGTAAACATTGATTTTATCTGTCTATAGTGAGTGAAGTCTCTCTGGGAGTGGGATAGTAAACATTGAGTTTATCTATCTGTAGTGAGTGAAGTCTCTCTGGGAGTGGGATGGTAAATATTGAGTTTATCTATCTATAGTGAGTGAAGTCACTCTGGGAGTGGGATAGTAAACATTGAGTTTATCTACATAGAGCGAGTGAAGTCTCTCTGGGAGTGGGATATTAAACATTGAGTTTATCTATCTATAGTGAGTGAATTCTCTCTGGGAGTGGGATAGTAAACATTGAGTTTATCTACCTATATTGAGTGAAGTCTCTCTGGGAGTGGGATAGTAAACATTGAGTTTATCTACCTATATTGAGTGAAGTCTCTCTGGGAGTGGGAGAGTAAACATTGAGTTTATTTACCTATAGTGAGTGAAGTCTCTCTGGGAGTGGGATAGTAAACATTGAGTTTATCTACCTATAGTGAGTGAAGTCTCTCTGGGAGTGGGATAGTAAACATTGAGTTTATCTATCTGTAGTGAGTGAAGTCTCTCTCTGGGAGTGGGACAGTAAACATTGACTTTATCTATCTATAGTGAGTGAAGTCTCTCTCTGGGAGTGGGATAGTAAACATTGGGTTTATCTATCTATAGTGAGTGCAGTCTCTCTGGGAGTGGGATAGTAAACATTGAGTTTATCTATCTATAGTGAGTGAAGTCTCTCTCTGGGAGTGGGATAGTAAACATTGAGTTTATCTATTTATAGTGAGTGAAGAATCTCTGGGAGTGGGATAGTAAAGATTGAGTTTATCTATCTATAGTGAGTGAAGTCTCTCTCTGGGAGTGGGATAGTAAACATTGAGATTATCTACCTACAGTGAGTGAAGTCTCTCTGGGAGTGGGATAGTAAACATTGAGTTTATCTATCTATAGTGAGTGAAGTCTCTCTCTGGGAGTGGGATAGTAAACATTGAGTTTATCTATCTATAGTGAGTGAAGTCTCTCTGGGAGCGGGATAGTAAACATTCAGTTTATCTATCTATAGTGAGTGAAGTCTCTCTCTGGGAGTGGGATAGGAAACATTGAGTTTATCTATCTATAGTGAGTGAAGTCTCTCTCTGGGAGTGGGATAGTAAACATTGAGTTTATCTATCTATAGTGAGTGAAGTCTCTCTGGGAGTGGGACAGTAAACATTCAGTTTATCTATCTATAGTGAGTGAAGTCTCTCTCTGGGAGTGGGATAGGAAACATTGAGTTTATCTATCTATTGTGAGTGAAGTCTCTCTCTGGGAGTGGGATAGAAAACATTGAGTTTATCTATCTATAGTGAGTGAAGTCTCTCTGGGAGTGGGACAGTAAACATTGAGTTTATCTATCTATAGTGAGTGAAGTCTCTCTGGGAGTGGGACAGTAAACATTGAGTTTATCTATCTATAGTGAGTGAAGTCTCTCTGGGAGTGGGACAGTAAACATTGAGTTTATCTATCTATAGTGAGTGAAGTCTCTCTCTCTGGTAGTGGGACAGTAAACATTGAGTTTATCTATTTATAGTGAGTGAAGTCTCTCTGGGAGTGGGATAGTAAACATTGAGTTTATCTATCTATAGTGAGTGAAGTCTCTCTGGGAGTGGGACAGTAAACATTGAGTTTATCTATCTATAGTGAGTGAAGTCTCTCTCTCTGGTAGTGGGACAGTAAACATTGAGTTTATCTATTTATAGTGAGTGAAGTCTCTCTGGGAGTGGGATAGTAAACATTGAGTTTATCTATCTATAGTGAGTGAAGTCTCTCTCTGGGAGTGGGATAGTGAACATTGAGTTTATCTATCTATAGTGAGTGAAGTCAACTCAGGGAGTGGAATAGTAAACATTGAGTTTATCTATCTATAGTGAGTGAAGTCTCTCTGGGAGTGGGATAGTAAACATTGAGTTTATCTATCTATAGTGAGTGAAGTCTCTATCTGGGAGTGGGATAGTAAACATTGAGTTTATCTATATATATAGTGAGTGAAGTCTCTCTCTCTGGGAGTGGGATAGTAAACACTGAGTTTATCTATGTATAGTGAGTGAAGTCTCTCTGGGAGTGGGACAGTAAACATTGAGTTTATCTATCTATAGTGAGTGAAGTCTCACTGGGAGTGGGATAGTAAACATTGAGTTTATCTATCTATAGTGAGTGAATTCTCTCTGGGAGTGGGATAGTAAACACTGAGTTTATCTATCTATAGTGAGTGAAGTCTCTCTCTCTGGGAGTGGGACAGTTAACATTGAGTTTATCTATCTATAGTGAGTGAAGTCTCTCTCTGGAGTGGGATAGTAAACATTGACTTTATCTATCTATAGTGAGTGAAGTCTCTCTCTGGGAGTGGGATAGTAAACATTGGGTTTATCTATCTATAGTGAGTGCAGTCTCTCTGGGAGTGGGATAGTAAACATTGAGTTTATCTATCTATAGTGAGTGAAGTCTCTCTCTGGGAGTGGGATAGTAAACATTGAGTTTATCTATTTATAGTGAGTGAAGTATCTCTGGGAGTGGGATAGTAAAGATTGAGTTTATCTATCTATAGTGAGTGAAGTCTCTCTCTGGGAGTGGGATAGTAAACATTGAGATTATCTACCTACAGTGAGTGAAGTCTCTCTGGGAGTGGGATAGTAAACATTCAGTTTATCTATCTATAGTGAGTGAAGTCTCTCTCTGGGAGTGGGATAGTAAACATTGAGTTTATCTATCTATAGTGAGTGAAGTCTCTCTGGGAGTGGGATAGTAAACATTGAGTTTATCTATCTATAGTGAGTGAAGTCTCTCTCTGGCAGTGGGATAGTAAATATTGAGTTTATCTATCTATAGTGAGTGAAGTCTCTCTCTGGGAGTGGGATAGTAAACATTGAGTTTATCTATCTATTGTGAGTGAAGTCTCTCTCTGGGAGTGGGACAGTAAACATTGAGTTTATCTATCTATAGTGAGTGAAGTCTCTCTGGGAGTGGGACAGTAAACATTGAGTTTATCTATCTATAGTGAGTGAAGTATCTCTCTCTGGTAGTGGGACAGTAAACATTGAGTTTATCTATTTATAGTGAGTGAAGTCTCTCTGGGAGTGGGATAGTAAACATTGAGTTTATCTATCTATAGTGAGTGAAGTCTCTCTCTGGGAGTGGGATAGTAAACATTGAGTTTATCTATCTATAGTGAGTGAAGTCTCTCTCTGGGAGTGGGATAGTGAACATTGAGTTTATCTATCTATAGTGAGTGAAGTCAACTCAGGGAGTGGAATAGTAAACATTGAGTTTATCTATCTATAGTGAGTGAAGTCTCTCTGGGAGTGGGATAGTAAACATTGAGTTTATCTATATATATAGTGAGTGAAGTCTCTCTCTCTGGGAGTGGGATAGTAAACACTGAGTTTATCTATGTATAGTGAGTGAAGTCTCTCTGGGAGTGGGACAGTAAACATTGAGTTTATCTATCTATAGTGAGTGAAGTCTCACTGGGAGTGGGATAGTAAACATTGAGTTTATCTATCTATAGTGAGTGAATTCTCTCTGGGAGTGGGATAGTAAACACTGAGTTTATCTATCTATAGTGAGTGAAGTCTCTCTCTCTGGGAGTGGGACAGTTAACATTGAGTTTATCTATCTATAGTGAGTGAAGTCTCTCTCTGGAGTGGGATAGTAAACATTGAGTTTATCTATCGATAGTGAATGAAGTCTCTCTGGGAGAGGGATAGTAAACATTGAGTTTATCTATCTATAGTGAGTGAAGTCTCTCTGGGAGTGGGCTAGTAAATATTGAGTTTATCTATCTATAGTGAGTGAAGCCTCTCTATCTGGGAGTGGGATATTAAACATTGAGTTTATCTATCTATAGAGACTGAAGTATCTCTGGGAGTGGGATAGTAAACATTGAGTTTATCTAACTATAGTGAGTGAAGTCTCTCTGGGAGTGGGCTAGTAAATATTGAGTTTATCTATCTATAGTGAGTGAAGTCTCTCTGGGAGTGGGATAGTAAACATTGAGTTTATCTATCTACAGTGAGTGAAGTCTCTCTGGGAGTGGGATAGTAAACATTGAGTTTATCTATCTATAGTGAGTGAAGTCTCTCTCTAGGAGTGGGATAGTAAACATTGAGTTTATCCAGCTATGGTGAGTGAAGTCTCTCTGGGAGTGGGATAGTAAACATTGAGTTTATCTGTCTATAGTGAGTGAAGTCTCTCTGGGAGTGGGATAGTAAACATTGAGTTTATCTATCTATAGTGAGTGAATTCTCTCTGGGAGTGGGATAGTAAACATTGAGTTTATCTACCTATATTGAGTGAAGTCTCTCTGGGAGTGGGATAGTAAACATTGAGTTTATCTACCTATATTGAGTGAAGTCTCTCTGGGAGTGGGAGAGTAAACATTGAGTTTATCTACCTATAGTGAGTGAAGTCTCTCTGGGAGTGGGATAGTAAACATTGAGTTTATCTATCTGTAGTGAGTGAAGTCTCTCTCTGGGAGTGGGACAGTAAACATTGACTTTATCTATCTATAGTGAGTGAAGTCTCTCTCTGGGAGTGGGATAGTAAACATTGGGTTTATCTATCTATTGTGAGTGCAGTCTCACTGGGAGTGGGATAGTAAACATTGAGTTTATCTATCTATAGTGAGTGAAGTCTCTCTCTGGGAGTGGGATAGTAAACATTGAGTTTATCTATTTATAGTGAGTGAAGTCTCCCTGGGAGTGGGATAGTAAAGATTGAGTTTATCTATCTATAGTGAGTGAAGTCTCTCTGGGAGCGGGATAGTAAACATTGAGTTTATCTATTTATAGTGAGTGAAGTCTCCCTGGGAGTGGGATAGTAAAGATTGAGTTTATCTATCTATAGTGAGTGAAGTCTCTCTCTGGGAGTGGGATAGTAAACATTGAGATTATCTACCTACAGTGAGTGAAGTCTCTCTGGGAGTGGGATAGTAAACATTCAGTTTATCTATCTATAGTGAGTGAAGTCTCTCTCTGGGAGTGGGATAGTAAACATTGAGTTTATCTATCTATAGTGAGTGAAGTCTCTCTGGGACTGGGATAGTAAACATTCAGTTTATCTATCTATAGTGAGTGAAGTCTCTCTCTGGCAGTGGGATAGTAAACATTGAGTTTATCTATCTATAGTGAGTGAAGTCTCTCTCTGGGAGTGGGATAGTAAACATTGAGTTTATCTATCTATTGTGAGTGAAGTCTCTCTCTGGGAGTGGGACAGTAAACATTGAGTTTATCTATCTATAGTGAGTGAAGTCTCTCTGGGAGTGGGACAGTAAACATTGAGTTTATCTATCTATAGTGAGTGAAGTATCTCTCTCTGGTAGTGGGACAGTAAACATTGAGTTTATCTATTTATAGTGAGTGAAGTCTCTCTGGGAGTGGGATAGTAAACATTGAGTTTATCTATCTATAGTGAGTGAAGTCTCTCTCTGGGAGTGGGATAGTAAACATTGAGTTTATCTATCTATAGTGAGTGAAGTCTCTCTCTGGGAGTGGGATAGTGAATATTGAGTTTATCTATCTATAGTGAGTGAAGTCAACTCAGGGAGTGGAATAGTAAACATTGAGTTTATCTATCTATAGTGAGTGAAGTCTCTCTGGGAGTGGGATAGTAAACATTGAGTTTATCTATCTATAGTGAGTGAAGTCTCTATCTGGGAGTGGGATAGTAAACATTGAGTTTATCTATATATATAGTGAGTGAAGTCTCTCTCTCTGGGAGTGGGATAGTAAACACTGAGTTTATCTATGTATAGTGAGTGAAGTCTCTCTGGGAGTGGGACAGTAAACATTGAGTTTATCTATCTATAGTGAGTGAAGTCTCACTGGGAGTGGGATAGTAAACATTGAGTTTATCTATCTATAGTGAGTGAATTCTCTCTGGGAGTGGGATAGTAAACACTGAGTTTATCTATCTATAGTGAGTGAAGTCTCTCTCTCTGGGAGTGGGACAGTTAACATTGAGTTTATCTATCTATAGTGAGTGAAGTCTCTCTCTGGAGTGGGATAGTAAACATTGAGTTTATCTATCAATAGTGAATGAAGTCTCTCTGGGAGAGTGATAGTAAACATTGAGTTTATCTATATATAGTGAGTGAACTCTCTCTCTCTGGGAGTGGGACAGTAAACATTGAGTTTATCTATCTATAGTGAGTGAAGTCTCTCTGGGAGTGGGATAGTAAACATTGAGTTTATCTATCTATAGTGAGTGAAGTCTTTCTGGGAGTGGGATAGTAAACATTGAGTTTATCTATCTATAGTGAGTGAAGTCTCTCTCTGGGAGTGGGATAGTGAACATTGAGTTTATCTATCTATAGTGAGTGAAGTCAACTCAGGGAGTGGAATAGTAAACATTGAGTTTATCTATCTATAGTGAGTGAAGTCTCTCTGGGAGTGGGATAGTAAACATTGAGTTTATCTATCTATAGTGAGTGAAGTCTCTATCTGGGAGTGGGATAGTAAACATTGAGTTTATCTATATATAGTGAGTGAAGTCTCTCTCTCTGGGAGTGGGATAGTAAACATTGAGTTTATCTATTTATAGTGAGTGAAGTCTCTCTGTGAGTGGGACAGTAAACATTGAGTTTATCTATCTACAGTGAGTGAAGTCTCACTGGGAGTGGGATAGTAAACATTGAGTTTATTTATCTATAGTGAGTGAATTCTCTCTGGGAGTGGGATAGTAAACACTGAGTTTTTCTATCTATAGTGAGTGAAGTCTCTCTCTCTGGGAGTGGGACAGTAAACATTGAGTTTATCTATCTATAGTGAGTGAAGTCTCTCTCTGGAGTGGGATAGTAAACATTGAGTTTATCTATCTATAGTGAGTTAAGTCTCTCTTGGGTGTGGGACAGTAAACATTGAGTTTATCTATTTAAAGTGAGTGAAGTCTCTCTCTGGGAGTGGGACAGTAAACATTGAGTTTATCTATTTATAGTGAGTGAAGTCTCTCTCTGGGAGTGGGACAGTAAACATTGAGTTTATCTATCTATAGTGAGTGAAGTCTCTCTCTCTGGGAGTGGGATAGTAAACATTGTGTTTATCTATCTGTCGTCAGTGTAGTCTCTCTCTGGGAGTGGGGTAGTCGAGCCGGGGCTGTTTAGCACAGGGCTAAATCGCAGGTTTTGAAAGCAGACCAAGGCAGGCCAGCAGCACGATTCATTTCCCGTAACAGCCTCCCCGAACAGGCGCAGGAATGAGGCAACTAGGGGCTTTTCACAATAACTTCATTTGAAGCCGACTTGTGACAATAAGCGATTTTCATTCTTCATTTCATGAAACATTGAGTTTACCTATCTATAGTGAGTCAAGTCTCTCTCTGGGAGTGGGATAGTAAACATTGAGTTTATCTATCTATAGTGAGTCAAGTCTCTCTCTGGGAGTGGGATAGTAAACATTGAGTTTATCTATCGACAGTGAATGAAGTCTCGCTCTCTGGGAGTGGGACAGTAATCATTGAGTTTATCTATTTTTGGTAAGTGAAGTCACTGTCTGGGAGTGGGATAGTAAACATTGAGTTTATCTATCGACAGTGAGTGAAGTCTCGCTCTCTGGGAGTGGGACAGTAATCATTGAGTTTATCTATTTTTGGTGAGTGAAGTCACTGTCTGGGAGTGGATAGTAAACATTGAGTTTATCTATCTATGGTCAGTGAAGTCTCTCTCTCTGGGAGTGGGATAGTAAACATTGAGTTTATCTATCTCTAGTGAGTGAAGTCTCTCTCTGGGAGTGGGATTGTAAACATTGAGTTTATCTAACAATAGTGAGTGAAGTCTCTCTCTGGGAGTGGGATAGTAAACATTGAGTTTATCTATCTATAGTGAGTGAAGACTCTCTCTGGGAGTGGGATAGTAAACATTGAGTTTATCTCTCTACAGTGAGTGAAGTCACTCTCTGGGAGTGGGATAGTAAACATTGAGTTTATCTATTTATAGTGAGTGAAGTCTCTCTGGGAGTGGGTTAGTAATCTTTGAGTGTGTCTATCTATAGTGAGTGAAGTCTCTCTGGGCGTGGGACAGTAAACATTGAGTTTATCTATTTATAGTGAGTGAAGTCTCTCTCAGGAAGTGGGATAGTAAACATTGAGTTTATCTATCTATAGTGAGTGAAGTCTCTCTATCTGGGAGTGGGATAGTAAACATTCAGTTTATCTATCTATAGAGAGTGAAGTCTCTCTCTCTGGGAGTGGGATAGTAAACATTGAGTTTATCTATCTATAGTGAGTGAAGTCTTGCTGGAAGTGGGTAGTAATCATTGAGTTTATCTATCTATAGTGAGTGAAGTCTCTCTCTGGGAGTGGGATAGTAAACATTGGGTTTATCTATCTATAGTGAGTGCAGTCTCTCTGGGAGTGGGATAGTAAACATTGAGTTTATCTATCTATAGTGAGTGAAGTCTCTCTCTGGGAGTGGGATAGCAAACATTGAGTTTATCTATTTATAGTGAGTGAAGTCTCCCTGGGAGTGGGATAGTAAAGATTGAGTTTATCTATCTATAGAGAGTGAAGTCTCTCTGGGAGTGGGATAGTAAACATTGAGTTTATCTATCTATAGTGAGTGAAGTCTCCCTGGGAGTGGGATAGTAAAGATTGAGTTTATCTATCTATAGAGAGTGAAGTCTCTCTGGGAGTGGGATAGTAAACATTGAGTTTATCTATCTATAGTGAGTGAAGTCTCTCTGGGAGTGGGATAGTAAACATTGAGTTTATCTATCTATAGTGAGTGAAGTCTCTCTCTGGCAGTGGGATAGTAAACATTGAGTTTATCTATCTATAGTGAGTGAAGTCTCTCTCTGGGAGTGGGATAGTAAACATTGAGTTTATCTATCTATTGTGAGTGAAGTCTCTCTCTGGGAGTGGGACAGTAAACATTGAGTTTATCTATCTATAGTGAGTGAAGTCTCTCTGGGAGTGGGACAGTAAACATTGAGTTTATCTATGTATAGTGAGTGAAGTATCTCTCTCTGGTACTGGGACAGTAAACATTGAGTTTATCTATTTATAGTGAGTGAAGTCTCTCTGGGAGTGGGATAGTAAACACTGAGTTTATCTATCTATAGTGAGTGAAGTCTCTCTCTGGGAGTGGGATAGTAAACATTGAGTTTATCTATCTATAGTGAGTGAAGTCTCTCTCTGGGAGTGGGATAGTGAATATTGAGTTTATCTATCTATAGTGAGTGAAGTCAACTCAGGGAGTGGAATAGTAAACATTGAGTTTATCTATCTATAGTGAGTGAAGTCTCTCTGGGAGTGGGATAGTAAACATTGAGTTTATCTATCTATAGTGAGTGAAGTCTCTATCTGGGAGTGGGATAGTAAACATTGAGTTTATCTATATATATAGTGAGTGAAGTCTCTCTCTCTGGGAGTGGGATAGTAAACACTGAGTTTATCTATGTATAGTGAGTGAAGTCTCTCTGGGAGTGGGTCAGTAAACATTGAGTTTATCTATCTATAGTGAGTGAAGTCTCACTGGGAGTGGGATAGTAAACATTGAGTTTATCTATCTATAGTGAGTGAATTCTCTCTGGGAGTGGGATAGTAAACACTGAGTTTATCTATCTATAGTGAGTGAAGTCTCTCTCTCTGGGAGTGGGACAGTTAACATTGAGTTTATCTATCTATAGTGAGTGAAGTCTCTCTCTGGAGTGGGATAGTAAACATTGAGTTTATCTATCTATAGTGAATGAAGTCTCTCTGGGAGAGGGATAGTAAACATTGAGTTTATCTATATATAGTGAGTGAAGTCTCTCTCTCTGGGAGTGGGACAGTAAACATTGAGTTTATCTATCTATAGTGAGTGAAGTCTCTCTGGGAGTGGGATAGTAAACATTGAGTTTATCTATCTATAGTGAGTGAAGTCTCTCTGGGAGTGGGATAGTAAACATTGAGTTTATCTATCTATAGTGAGTGAAGTCTCTCTCTGGGAGTGGGATAGTGAACATTGAGTTTATCTATCTATAGTGAGTGAAGTCAACTCAGGGAGTGGAATAGTAAACATTGAGTTTATCTATCTATAGTGAGTGAAGTCTCTCTGGGAGTGGGATAGTAAACATTGAGTTTATCTATCTATAGTGAGTGAAGTCTCTATCTGGGAGTGGCATAGTAAACATTGAGTTTATCTATATATAGTGAGTGAAGTCTCTCTCTCTGGGAGTGGGATAGTAAACACTGAGTTTATCTATGTATAGTTGGTGAAGTCTCTCTGTGAGTGGGACAGTAAACATTGAGTTTATCTATCTATAGTGAGTGAAGTCTCTCTCTGGAGTGGGATAGTAAACATTGAGTTTATCTATCTATAGTGAGTGAAGTCTCTCTCTCTGGGAGTGGGATAGTAAACATTGTGTTTATCTATCTGTCGTCAGTGTAGTCTCTCTCTGGGAGTGGGGTAGTCGAGCCGGGGCTGTTTAGCACAGGGCTATATCGCAGGTTTTGAAAGCAGACCAAGGCAGGCCAGCAGCACGGTTCATTTCCCGTAACAGCCTCCCCGAACAGGCGCAGGAATGAGGCAACTAGGGGCTTTTCACAATAACTTCATTTGAAGCCTACTTGTGACAATAAGCGATTTTCATTCTTCATTTCATGAAACATTGAGTTTACCTATCTATAGTGAGTCAAGTCTCTCTCTGGGAGTGGGATAGTAAACATTGAGTTTATCTATCGACAGTGAGTGAAGTCTCGCTCTCTGGGAGTGGGACAGTAATCATTGAGTTTATCTATTTTTGGTGAGTGAAGTCACTGTCTGGGAGTGGATAGTAAACATTGAGTTTATCTATCTATGGTCAGTGAAGTCTCTCTCTCTGGGAGTGGGATAGTAAACATTGAGTTTATCTATCTATAGTGAGTGAAGTCTCTCTCTGGGAGTGGGATAGTAAACATTGAGTTTATCTAACAATAGTGAGTGAAGTCTCTCTCTGGGAGTGGGATAGTAAACATTGAGTTTATCTCTCTACAGTGAGTGCAGTCTCTGTCTGGGAGTGGGATAGTAAACATTGAGTTTATCTAATTATAGTGAGTGAAGTCTCTCTGGGAGTGGGTTAGTAATCTTTGAGTGTGTCTATCTATAGTGAGTGAAGTCTCTCTGGGCGTGGGACAGTAAACATTGAGTTTATCTATGTATAGTGAGTGAAGTCTCTCTCAGGAAGTGGGATAGTAAACATTGAGTTTATCTATCTATAGTGAGTGAAGTCTCTCTATCTGGGAGTGGGATAGTAAACATTGAGTTTATCTATCTATAGAGAGTGAAGTCTCTCTCTCTGGGAGTGGGATAGTAAACATTGAGTTTATCTATCTATAGTGAGTGAAGTCTCTCTCTGGGAGTGGGACAGTAAACATTGAGTTTATCTATCTATAGTGAGTGAAGTCTTGCTGGAAGTGGGTAGTAATCATTGAGTTTATCTATCTATAGTGAGTGAAGTCTCTCTCTCTGGGAGTGGGACAGTAAACATTGAGTTTATCTATCTATAGTGAGTGAAGTCTCTCTGGGAGTGGGATAGTAAACATTGAGTTTATCTATCTATAGTGAGTGAAGTCTCCCTGGGAGTGGGATAGTAAACATTGAGTTTCTCTATCTATAGCGAGTGAAGTCTCTCTCTGGGAGTGGGATAGTAAACATTGAGTTTATCTATCTATAGTGAGTGAAGTCTCTCTGGGAGTGGATTGTAAACATTGAGCTTATCTACCTATAGTGAGTGATGTCTCTCTGGGAGTGGGATAGTAAACATTGAGTTTATCTATCTTTAGTGAGTGAAGTCTCTCTGGGAGTGGGATAGTAAACATTGAGTTTATCTCTCTACAGTGAGTGCAGTCTCTGTCTGGGAGTGGGATAGTAAACATTGAGTTTATCTATTTATAGTGAGTGAAGTCTCTCTGGGAGTGGGTTAGTAATCTTTGAGTGTGTCTATCTATAGTGAGTGAAGTCTCTCTGGGCGTGGGACAGTAAACATTGAGTTTATCTATTTATAGTGAGTGAGGTCTCTCTCAGGAAGTGGGATAGTAAACATTGAGTTTATCTATCTATAGTGAGTGAAGTCTCTCTATCTGGGAGTGGGATAGTAAACATTCAGTTTATCTGTCTCTAGTGAGTGAAGTCTTGCTGGAAGTGGGTAGTAATCATTGAGTTTATCTATCTATAGTGAGTGAAGTCTCTCTCTCTGGGAGTGGGACAGTAAACATTGAGTTTATCTATCTATAGTGAGTGAAGTCTCTCTGGGAGTGGGATAGTAAACATTGAGTTTATCTATCTATAGTGAGTGAAGTCTCTCTGGGAGTGGGATAGTAAACATTGAGTTTATCTATCTATAGTGAGTGAAGTCTCTCTCTCTGGGAGTGGTAGAGTAAACATTGAGTTTATCAATGTATGGTGAGTGAAGTCTCTCTCTGGGAGTGGGAGAGTAATCATTGAGTTTATCTATCAATAGTGAGTGAAGTCTCTCTGGGAGTGGGATAGTAATCCTTGAGTTTATCTATCTATAGTGAGTGAAGTCTCTCTGGGAGTGGGATAGTAAACATTGAGTTTATCTATCTATAGTGAGTGAAGTCTCCCTGGGAGTGGGATAGTAAACATTGAGTTTCTCTATCTATAGTGAGTGAAGTCTCTCTCTGGGAGTGGGATAGTAAACATTGAGTTTATCTATCTATAGTGAGTGAAGTCTCTCTGGGAGTGGAATAGTAAACATTGAGTTTATCTATCTATAGTGAGTGAAGTCTCTCTCTGGGAGTGGGATAGTAAACATTGAGTTTATCTATCTATAGTGAGTGAAGTCTCTCTCTGGAAGTGGGATAGTAAACATTGAGCTTATCTACCTATAGTGAGTGAAGTCTCTCTGGGAGTGGGATAGTAAACATTGAGTTTATCTATCTATAGTGAGTGAAGTCTCCCTGGGAGTGGGATAGTAAACATTGAGTTTATCTATCTATAGTGAGTGAAGTCTCTCTCTGGGAGTGGGATAGTAAACATTGAGTTTATCTATCTATAGTGAGTGAAGTCTCTCTGGGAGTGGGATAGTAAACATTGAGTTTATCTATCTATAGTGAGTGAAGTCTCTATCTGGGAGTGGGATAGTAAACATTGAGTTTATCTATATATAGTGAGTGAAGTCTCTCTCTCTGGGAGTGGGATAGTAAACATTGAGTTTATCTATCTATAGTGAGTTAAGTCTCTCTTGGGTGTGGGACAGTAAACATTGAGTTTATCTATTTAAAGTGAGTGAAGTCTCTCTCTGGGAGTGGGACAGTAAACATTGAGTTTATCTATCTATAGTGAGTGAAGTCTCTCTCTCTGGGAGTGGGACAGTAAACATTGAGTTTATCTATTTATAGTGAGTGAAGTCTCTCTCTGGGAGTGGGACAGTAAACATTGAGTTTATCTATCTATAGTGAGTGAAGTCTCTCTCTCTGGGAGTGGGATAGTAAACATTGTGTTTATCTATCTGTCGTCAGTGTAGTCTCTCTCTGGGAGTGGGGTAGTCGAGCCGGGGCTGTTTAGCACAGGGCTAAATCGCAGGTTTTGAAAGCAGACCAAGGCAGGCCAGCAGCACGATTCATTTCCCGTAACAGCCTCCCCGAACAGGCGCAGGAATGAGGCAACTAGGGGCTTTTCACAATAACTTCATTTGAAGCCGACTTGTGACAATAAGCGATTTTCATTCTTCATTTCATGAAACATTGAGTTTACCTATCTATAGTGAGTCAAGTCTCTCTCTGGGAGTGGGATAGTAAACATTGAGTTTATCTATCGACAGTGAATGAAGTCTCGCTCTCTGGGAGTGGGACAGTAATCATTGAGTTTATCTATTTTTGGTAAGTGAAGTCACTGTCTGGGAGTGGGATAGTAAACATTGAGTTTATCTATCGACAGTGAGTGAAGTCTCGCTCTCTGGGAGTGGGACAGTAATCATTGAGTTTATCTATTTTTGGTGAGTGAAGTCACTGTCTGGGAGTGGATAGTAAACATTGAGTTTATCTATCTATGGTCAGTGAAGTCTCTCTCTCTGGGAGTGGGATAGTAAACATTGAGTTTATCTATCTCTAGTGAGTGAAGTCTCTCTCTGGGAGTGGGATTGTAAACATTGAGTTTATCTATCTATAGTGAGTGAAGTCTCTCTCTGGGAGTGGGATAGTAAACATTGAGTTTATCTATCTCTAGTGAGTGAAGTCTCTCTCTGGGAGTGGGATTGTAAACATTGAGTTTATCTACCTATAGTGAGTGAAGTCTCTCTGGGAGTGGGATTGTAAACATTGAGTTTATCTAACAATAGTGAGTGAAGTCTCTCTCTGGGAGTGGGATAGTAAACATTGAGTTTATCTATCTATAGTGAGTGAAGACTCTCTCTGGGAGTGGGATAGTAAACATTGAGTTTATCTCTCTACAGTGAGTGAAGTCACTCTCTGGGAGTGGGATAGTAAACATTGAGTTTATCTATTTATAGTGAGTGAAGTCTCTCTGGGAGTGGGTTAGTAATCTTTGAGTGTGTCTATCTATAGTGAGTGAAGTCTCTCTGGGCGTGGGACAGTAAACATTGAGTTTATCTATTTATAGTGAGTGAAGTCTCTCTCAGGAAGTGGGATAGTAAACATTGAGTTTATCTATCTATAGTGAGTGAAGTCTCTCTATCTGGGAGTGGGATAGTAAACATTCAGTTTATCTATCTATAGAGAGTGAAGTCTCTCTCTCTGGGAGTGGGATAGTAAACATTGAGTTTATCTATCTATAGTGAGTGAAGTCTTGCTGGAAGTGGGTAGTAATCATTGAGTTTATCTATCTATAGTGAGTGAAGTCTCTCTCTGGGAGTGGGATAGTAAACATTGGGTTTATCTATCTATAGTGAGTGCAGTCTCTCTGGGAGTGGGATAGTAAACATTGAGTTTATCTACCGATAGTGAGTGAAGTCTCTCTCTGGGAGTGGGATAGCAAACATTGAGTTTATCTATTTATAGTGAGTGAAGTCTCCCTGGGAGTGGGATAGTAAAGATTGAGTTTATCTATCTATAGTGAGTGAAGTCTCTCTCTGGGAGTGGGATAGCAAACATTGAGTTTATCTATTTATAGTGAGTGAAGTCTCCCTGGGAGTGGGATAGTAAAGATTGAGTTTATCTATCTATAGTGAGTGAAGTCTCTCTCTGGGAGTGGGATAGTAAACATTGAGATTATCTACCTACAGTGAGTGAAGTCTCTCTGGGAGTGGGATAGTAAACATTCAGTTTATCTATCTATAGTGAGTGAAGTCTCTCTCTGGGAGTGGGATAGTAAACATTGAGTTTATCTATCTATAGTGAGTGAAGTCTCTCTGGGAGTGGGATAGTAAACATTCAGTTTATCTATCTATAGTGAGTGAAGTCTCTCTCTGGCAGTGGGATAGTAAACATTGAGTTTATCTATCTATAGTGAGTGAAGTCTCTCTCTGGGAGTGGGATAGTAAACATTGAGTTTATCTATCTATTGTGAGTGAAGTCTCTCTCTGGGAGTGGGACAGTAAACATTGAGTTTATCTATCTATAGTGAGTGAAGTCTCTCTGGGAGTGGGACAGTAAACATTGAGTTTATCTATGTATAGTGAGTGAAGTATCTCTCTCTGGTACTGGGACAGTAAACATTGAGTTTATCTATTTATAGTGAGTGAAGTCTCTCTGGGAGTGGGATAGTAAACATTGAGTTTATCTATCTATAGTGAGTGAAGTCTCTCTCTGGGAGTGGGATAGTAAACATTGAGTTTATCTATCTATAGTGAGTGAAGTCTCTCTCTGGGAGTGGGATAGTGAATATTGAGTTTATCTATCTATAGTGAGTGAAGTCAACTCAGGGAGTGGAATAGTAAACATTGAGTTTATCTATCTATAGTGAGTGAAGTCTCTCTGGGAGTGGGATAGTAAACATTGAGTTTATCTATCTATAGTGAGTGAAGTCTCTATCTGGGAGTGGGATAGTAAACATTGAGTTTATCTATATATATAGTGAGTGAAGTCTCTCTCTCTGGGAGTGGGATAGTAAACACTGAGTTTATCTATGTATAGTGAGTGAAGTCTCTCTGGGAGTGGGTCAGTAAACATTGAGTTTATCTATCTATAGTGAGTGAAGTCTCACTGGGAGTGGGATAGTAAACATTGAGTTTATCTATCTATAGTGAGTGAATTCTCTCTGGGAGTGGGATAGTAAACACTGAGTTTATCTATCTATAGTGAGTGAAGTCTCTCTCTCTGGGAGTGGGACAGTTAACATTGAGTTTATCTATCTATAGTGAGTGAAGTCTCTCTCTGGAGTGGGATAGTAAACATTGAGTTTATCTATCTATAGTGAATGAAGTCTCTCTGGGAGAGGGATAGTAAACATTGAGTTTATCTATATATAGTGAGTGAAGTCTCTCTCTCTGGGAGTGGGACAGTAAACATTGAGTTTATCTATCTATAGTGAGTGAAGTCTCTCTGGGAGTGGGATAGTAAACATTGAGTTTATCTATCTATAGTGAGTGAAGTCTCTCTGGGAGTGGGATAGTAAACATTGAGTTTATCTATCTATAGTGAGTGAAGTCTCTCTCTGGGAGTGGGATAGTGAACATTGAGTTTATCTATCTATAGTGAGTGAAGTCAACTCAGGGAGTGGAATAGTAAACATTGAGTTTATCTATCTATAGTGAGTGAAGTCTCTCTGGGAGTGGGATAGTAAACATTGAGTTTATCTATCTATAGTGAGTGAAGTCTCTATCTGGGAGTGGGATAGTAAACATTGAGTTTATCTATCTATAGTGAGTGAAGTCTCTCTGTGAGTGGGACAGTAAACATTGAGTTTATCTATCTACAGTGAGTGAAGTCTCACTGGGAGTGGGATAGTAAATATTGAGTTTATTTATCTATAGTGAGTGAATTCTCTCTGGGAGTGGGATAGAAAACACTGAGTTTTTCTATCTATAGTGAGTGAAGTCTCTCTCTCTGGGAGTGGGACAGTAAACATTGAGTTTATCTATCTATAGTGAGTGAAGTCTCTCTCTGGAGTGGGATAGTAAACATTGAGTTTATCTATCTATAGTGAGTTAAGTCTCTCTTGGGTGTGGGACAGTAAACATTGAGTTTATCCATTTAAAGTGAGTGAAGTCTCTCTCTGGGAGTGGGACAGTAAACATTGAGTTTATCTATTTATAGTGAGTGAAGTCTCTCTCTGGGTGTGGGACAGTAAACATTGAGTTTATCTATCTATAGTGAGTGAAGTCTCTCTCTCTGGGAGTGGGATAGTAAACATTGTGTTTATCTATCTGTCGTCAGTGTAGTCTCTCTCTGGGAGTGGGGTAGTCGAGCCGGGGCTGTTTAGCACAGGGCTATATCGCAGGTTTTGAAAGCAGACCAAGGCAGGCCAGCAGCACGGTTCATTTCCCGTAACAGCCTCCCCGAACAGGCGCAGGAATGAGGCAACTAGGGGCTTTTCACAATAACTTCATTTGAAGCCTACTTGTGACAATAAGCGATTTTCATTCTTCATTTCATGAAACATTGAGTTTACCTATCTATAGTGAGTCAAGTCTCTCTCTGGGAGTGGGATAGTAAACATTGAGTTTATCTATCGACAGTGAGTGAAGTCTCGCTCTCTGGGAGTGGGACAGTAATCATTGAGTTTATCTATCTATAGTGAGTGAAGTCTCTCTCTCTGGGATTGGGACAGTAAACATTGAGTTTATCTATCTATAGTGAGTCAAGTCTCTCTCTGGGAGTGGGATAGTAAACATTGAGTTTATCTATCTATAGTGAGTCAAGTCTCTCTCTGGAAGTGGGATAGTAAACATTGAGTTTATCTATCGACAGTGAGTGAAGTCTCGCTCTCTGGGAGTGGGACAGTAATCATTGAGTTTATCTATTTTTGGTGAGTGAAGTCACTGTCTGGGAGTGGGATAGTAAACATTGAGTTTATCTATCGACAGTGAGTGAAGTCTCGCTCTCTGGGAGTGGGACAGTAATCATTGAGTTTATCTATTTTTGGTGAGTGAAGTCACTGTCTGGGAGTGGATAGTAAACATTGAGTTTATCTATCTATGGTCAGTGAAGTCTCTCTCTCTGGGAGTGGGATAGTAAACATTGAGTTTATCTATCTCTAGTGAGTGAAGTCTCTCTCTGGGAGTGGGATTGTAAACATTGAGTTTATCTAACAATAGTGAGTGAAGTCTCTCTCTGGGAGTGGGATAGTAAACATTGAGTTTATCTATCTATAGTGAGTGAAGACTCTCTCTGGGAGTGGGATAGTAAACATTGAGTTTATCTCTCTACAGTGAGTGCAGTCTCTGTCTGGGAGTGGGATAGTAAACATTGAGTTTATCTAATTATAGTGAGTGAAGTCTCTCTGGGAGTGGGTTAGTAATCTTTGAGTGTGTCTATCTATAGTGAGTGAAGTCTCTCTGGGCGTGGGACAGTAAACATTGAGTTTATCTATTTATAGTGAGTGAAGTCTCTCTCAGGAAGTGGGATAGTAAACATTGAGTTTATCTATCTATAGTGAGTGAAGTCTCTCTATCTGGGAGTGGGATAGTAAACATTCAGTTTATCTATCTATAGAGAGTGAAGTCTCTCTCTCTGGGAGTGGGATAGTAAACATTGAGTTTATCTATCTATAGAGAGTGAAGTCTCTCTCTCTGGGAGTGGGATAGTAAACATTGAGTTTATCTATCTATAGTGAGTGAAGTCTTGCTGGAAGTGGGTAGTAATCATTGAGTTTATCTATCTATAGTGAGTGAAGTCTCTCTCTCTGGGAGTGGGACAGTAAACATTGAGTTTATCTATCTATAGTGAGTGAAGTCTCTCTGGGAGTGGGATAGTAAACATTCAGTTTATCTATCTATAGTGAGTGAAGTCTCTCTGGGAGTGGGATAGTAAACATTGAGTTTATCTATCTATAGTGAGTGAAGTCTCTCTCTGGGAGTGGGACAGTAAACATTGAGTTTATCTATCAATAGTGAGTGAAGTCTCTCTGGGAGTGGGACAGTAAACATTGAGTTTATCTATCTATAGTGAGTGAAGTCTCCCTGGGAGTGGGATAGTAAACATTGAGTTTCTCTATCTATAGCGAGTGAAGTCTCTCTCTGGGAGTGGGATAGTAAACATTGAGTTTATCTATCTATAGTGAGTGAAGTCTCTCTGGGAGTGGAATAGTAAACATTGAGCTTATCTACCTATAGTGAGTGATGTCTCTCTGGGAGTGGGATAGTAAACATTGAGTTTATCTATCTTTAGTGAGTGAAGTCTCTCTGGGAGTGGGATAGTAAACATTGAGTTTATCTCTCTACAGTGAGTGCAGTCTCTGTCTGGGAGTGGGATAGTAAACATTGAGTTTATCTATTTATAGTGAGTGAAGTCTCTCTGGGAGTGGGTTAGTAATCTTTGAGTGTGTCTATCTATAGTGAGTGAAGTCTCTCTGGGCGTGGGACAGTAAACATTGAGTTTATCTATTTATAGTGAGTGAGGTCTCTCTCAGGAAGTGGGATAGTAAACATTGAGTTTATCTATCTATAGTGAGTGAAGTCTCTCTATCTGGGAGTGGGATAGTAAACATTCAGTTTATCTATCTATAGAGAGTGAAGTCTCTCTCTCTGGGAGTGGGATAGTAAACATTGAGTTTATCTATCTATAGTGAGTGAAGTCTTGCTGGAAGTGGGTAGTAATCATTGAGTTTATCTATCTATAGTGAGTGAAGTCTCTCTCTCTGGGAGTGGGACAGTAAACATTGAGTTTATCTATCTATAGTGAGTGAAGTCTCTCTGGGAGTGGGATAGTAAACATTGAGTTTATCTATCTATAGTGAGTGAAGTCTCTCTGGGAGAAGGATAGTAAACATTGAGTTTATCTATCTATAGTGAGTGAAGTCTCTCTCTCTGGGAGTGGTAGAGTAAACATTGAGTTTATCAATGTATGGTGAGTGAAGTCTCTCTCTGGGAGTGGGAGAGTAATCATTGAGTTTATCTATCTATAGTGAGTGAAGTCTCTCTGGGAGTGGGATAGAAAACATTGAGTTTATCTATCTATAGTGAGTGAAGTCTCCCTGGGAGTGGGATAGTAAACATTGAGTTTCTCTATCTATAGTGAGTGAAGTCTCTCTCTGGGAGTGGGATAGTAAACATTGAGTTTATCTATCTATAGTGAGTGAAGTCTCTCTGGGAGTGGAATAGTAAACATTGAGTTTATCTATCTATAGTGAGTGAAGTCTCTCTCTGGGAGTGGGATAGTAAACATTGAGTTTATCTATCTATAGTGAGTGAAGTCTCTCTCTGGAAGTGGGATAGTAAACATTGAGCTTATCTACCTATAGTGAGTGAAGTCTCTCTGGGAGTGGGATAGTAAACATTGAGTTTATCTATCTATAGTGAGTGAAGTCTCCCTGGGAGTGGGATAGTAAACATTGAGTTTATCTATCTATAGTGAGTGAAGTCTCTCTCTGGGAGTGGGATAGTAAACATTGAGTTTATCTATCTATAGTGAGTGAAGTCTCTCTCTGGGAGTGGGATAGAAAACATTGAGTTTATCTATCTATAGTGAGTGAAGTCTCTCTCTGGGAGTGGGATAGTAAACATTGAGCTTATCTACCTATAGTGAGTGAAGTCTCTCTGGGAGTGGGATAGTAAACATTGAGTTTATCTATCTATAGTGAGTGAAGTCTCTCTCTGAGAGTGGGATAGTAAACATTGAGTTTATCTATCTATAGTGAGTGAAGTCTCTCTGGGAGCGGGATAGTAAACATTGAGTTTATCTATGTATAGTGAGTGAAGTCTTTCTCTGGGAGTGGGATAGTAAACATTGAGTTTATCTATCTATAGTGAGTGAAGTCTCTCTCTGGGAGTGGGATAGTAAACATTGAGTTTATCTATCTATAGTGACTGAAGTCTCTCTCTGGGAGTGGGATAGTAAACATTGAGTTTATCCATCTATAGTGAGTGAAGTCTCTCTCTGGGAGTGGGATAGTAAACATTGAGTTTATCTATCTATAGTGAGTGAAGTCTCTCTCTGGGAGTGGGATAGTAAACATTGAGTTTATCTATCTATAGTGAGTGAAGTCTCTCTGGGAGTGGGATAGTAAACATTGAGTTTATCTATTTATAGTGAGTGAAGTCTCACTGGGAGTGGGATAGTAAACATTGAGTTTATCTATCTATAGTGAGTGAAGTCTCTCTGGGAGTGGGATAATAAACATTGAGTTTATCTATTTATAGTGAGTGAAGTCTCTCTGGGAGTGGGATAGTAAACATTGAGTTTATCTATCTATAGTGAGCGAATTCTCTCTCTCTGGGAGTGGGACAGTAAACATTGAGTTTATCTATCTATAGTGAGTGAAGTCTCTCTCTGGGAGTGGGATAGTAAACATTGAGATTATCTATCTATAGTGAGTGAAGCCTCTCTCTGGGAGTGGGACAGTAAACATTGAGTTTATCTACCTATAGTGAGTGAAGTCTCTCTGGGAGTGGGACAGTAAACATTGAGTTTATCTATTTATAGTGAGTGAAGTCTCTCTGGGAGTTGGATAGTAAACATTGAGTTTATCTATCTATAGTGAGTGAAGTCTCTCCGGGAGTGGGATAGTAAACATTGAGTTTCTCTATCTATAGTGAGTGAAGTCTCTCTGGGAGTGGGATAGTAAACAGTGAGTTTATCTATCTATAGTGAGTGAAGTCTCTCTCTGGGAGTGGGATAGTAAACATTGAGCTTATCTACCTATAGTGAGTGAATTCTCTCTGGGAGTGGGATAGTAAACATTGAGTTTATCTATCTATAGTGAGTGAAGTCTCTCTGGGAGCGGGATAGTAAACATTGAGTTTATCTATGTATTGTGAGTGAAGTCTTTCTCTGGGAGTGGGATAGTAAACATTGAGTTTATCTATCTATAGTGAGTGAAGTCTCTCTCTGGGAGTGGGATAGTAAACATTGAGTTTATCTATCTATAGTGAGTGAAGCCTCTCTCTGGGAGTGGGACAGTAAACATTGAGTTTATCTATCTATAGTGAGTGAAGTCTCTCTGGGAGTGGGACAGTAAACATTGAGTTTATCTATTTATAGTGAGTGAAGTCTCTCTGGGAGTGGGATAGTAAACATTGAGTTTATCTATCTATAGTGAGTGAAGTCTCTCTGGGAGTGGGATAGTAAACATTGAGTTTATCTATCAAAAGTGAGTGAATTCTTTCTCTCTGGGAGTGGGACAGTAAACATTGAGTTTATCAATCTATAGTGAGTGAAGTCTCTCTCTGGGAGTGGGATAGTAAACATTGAGTTTATCTATCTATAGTGAGTGAAGCCTCTCTCTGGGAGTGGGACAGTAAACATTGAGTTTATCTATCTATAGTGAGTGAAGTCTCTCTGGGAGTGGGACAGTAAACATTGAGTTTATCTATTTATAGTGGGTGAAGTCTCTCTCTGGGAGTTGGATAGTAAACATTGAGTTTATCTATCTATAGTGAGTGAAGCCTCTCTGGGAGTGGAATAGTAAACATTGAGTATATCTATCTATAGTGGGTGAAGTCTCTCTCTGGGAGTGGGACAGTAAACATTGAGTTTATCTATCTGTAGTGAGTGAAGTCTCTCTCTGGGAGTGGGACAGTAAACATTGAGTTTATCTATCTATAGTGAGTGAAGTCTCTCTCTGGGAGTGGGATAGTAAACATTGAGTTTATCTATCTATAGTGAGTGTAGTCTCTCTCTGGGAGTGGGATAGTAAACATTGAGCTTATCTACCTATAGTGAGTGAAGTCTCTCTGGGAGTGGGATAGTAAACATTGAGTTTATCTATCTATAGTGAGTGAAGTCTCTCTGGGAGCGGGATAGTAAACATTGAGTTTATCTATGTATAGTGAGTGAAGTCTTTCTCTGGGAGTGGGATAGTAAACATTGAGTTTATCTATCTATAGTGAGTGAAGTCTCTCTCTGGGAGTGGGATAGTAATCATTGATTTTATCTATCTATAGTGAGTGAAGTCTCTCTCTGGGAGTGGGATAGTAAACATTGAGTTTATCTATCTATAGTGACTGAAGTCTCTCTCTGGGAGTGGGATAGTAAACATTGAGTTTATCTATCTATAGTGAGTGAAGTCTCTCTGGGAGCGGGATAGTAAACATTGAGTTTATCTATGTATAGTGAGTGAAGTCTTTCTCTGGGAGTGGGATAGTAAACATTGAGTTTATCTATCTATAGTGAGTGAAGTCTCTCTCTGGGAGTGGGATAGTAATCATTGAGTTTATCTATCTATAGTGAGTGAAGTCTCTCTCTGGGAGTGGGATAGTAAACATTGAGTTTATCTATCTATAGTGACTGAAGTCACTCTCTGGGAGTGGGATAGTAAACATTGAGTTTATCCATCTATAGTGAGTGAAGTCTCTCTCTGGGAGTGGGATAGTAAACATTGAGTTTATCTATCTATAGTGAGTGAAGTCTCTCTCTGGGAGTGGGATAGTAAACATTGAGTTTATCTATATATAGTGAGTGAAGTCTCTCTGGGAGTGGGATAGTAAACATTGAGTTTATCTATTTATAGTGAGTGAAGTCTCACTGGGAGTGGGATAGTAAACATTGAGTTTATCTATCTATAGTGAGTGAAGTCTCTCTGGGAGTGGGATAATAAACATTGAGTTTATCTATTTATAGTGAGTGAAGTCTCTCTGGGAGTGGGATATTAAATATTGAGTTTATCTATCTATAGTGAGTGAAGTCTCTCTGGGAGTGGGATAGTAAACATTGAGTTTATCTATCTATAGTGAGTGAATTCTCTCTCTCTGGGAGTGGGACAGTAAACATTGCGTTTATCTATCTATAGTGAGTGAAGTCTCGCTCTGGGAATGGGATAGTAAACATTGAGTTTATCTATCTATAGTGAGTGAAGCCTCTCTCTGGGAGTGGGACAGTAAACATTGAGTTTATCTATCTATAGTGAGTGAAGTCTCTCTGGGAGTGGGACAGTAAACATTGAGTTTATCTATCTATAGTGAGTGAAGTCTCTCTGGGAGTGGGATAGTAAACATTGAGTTTATCTATCTATAGTGAGTGAAGTCTCTCTCTGGGAGTGGGACAGTAAACATTGAGTTTATCTATCAATAGTGAGTGAAGTCTCTCTGGGAGTGGGATAGTAATCCTTGAGTTTATCTATCTATAGTGAGTGAAGTCTCTCTGGGAGTGGGATAGTAAACATTGAGTTTATCTATCTATAGTGAGTGAAGTCTCCCTGGGAGTGGGATAGTAAACATTGAGTTTCTCTATCTATAGTGAGTGAAGTCTCTCTCTGGGAGTGGGATAGTAAACATTGAGTTTATCTATCAAAAGTGAGTGAATTCTCTCTCTCTGGGAGTGGGACAGTAAACATTGAGTTTATCTATCTATAGTGAGTGAAGTCTCTCTCTGGGAGTGGGATAGTAAACATTGAGTTTATCTATCTATAGTGAGTGAAGCCTCTCTCTGGGAGTGGGACAGTAAACATTGAGTTTATCTATCTATAGTGAGTGAAGTCTCTCTGGGAGTGGGACAGTAAACATTGAGTTTATCTATTTATAGTGGGTGAAGTCTCTCTCTGGGAGTTGGATAGTAAACATTGAGTTTATCTATCTATAGTGAGTGAAGCCTCTCTGGGAGTGGAATAGTAAACATTGAGTATATCTATCTATAGTGGGTGAAGTCTCTCTCTGGGAGTGGGACAGTAAACATTGAGTTTATCTATCTGTAGTGAGTGAAGTCTCTCTCTGGGAGTGGGACAGTAAACATTGAGTTTATCTATCTATAGTGAGTGAAGTCTCTCTCTGGGAGTGGGATAGTAAACATTGAGTTTATCTATCTATAGTGAGTGAAGTCTCTCTCTGGGAGTGGGATAGTAAACATTGAGCTTATCTACCTATAGTGAGTGAAGTCTCTCTGGGAGTGGGATAGTAAACATTGAGTTTATCTATCTATAGTGAGTGAAGTCTCTCTGGGAGCGGGATAGTAAACATTGAGTTTATCTATGTATAGTGAGTGAAGTCTTTCTCTGGGAGTGGGATAGTAAACATTGAGTTTATCTATCTATAGTGAGTGAAGTCTCTCTCTGGGAGTGGGATAGTAATCATTGATTTTATCTATCTATAGTGAGTGAAGTCTCTCTCTGGGAGTGGGATAGTAAACATTGAGTTTATCTATCTATAGTGACTGAAGTCTCTCTCTGGGAGTGGGATAGTAAACATTGAGTTTATCTATCTATAGTGAGTGAAGTCTCTCTGGGAGCGGGATAGTAAACATTGAGTTTATCTATGTATAGTGAGTGAAGTCTTTCTCTGGGAGTGGGATAGTAAACATTGAGTTTATCTATCTATAGTGAGTGAAGTCTCTCTCTGGGAGTGGGATAGTAATCATTGAGTTTATCTATCTATAGTGAGTGAAGTCTCTCTCTGGGAGTGGGATAGTAAACATTGAGTTTATCTATCTATAGTGACTGAAGTCTCTCTCTGGGAGTGGGATAGTAAACATTGAGTTTATCCATCTATAGTGAGTGAAGTCTCTCTCTGGGAGTGGGATAGTAAACATTGAGTTTATCTATCTATAGTGAGTGAAGTCTCTCTCTGGGAGTGGGATAGTAAACATTGAGTTTATCTATCTATAGTGAGTGAAGTCTCTCTGGGAGTGGGATAGTAAACATTGAGTTTATCTATTTATAGTGAGTGAAGTTTCACTGGGAGTGGGATAGTAAACATTGAGTTTATCTATCTATAGTGAGTGAAGTCTCTCTGGGAGTGGGATAATAAACATTGAGTTTATCTATTTATAGTGAGTGAAGTCTCTCTGGGAGTGGGATATTAAATATTGAGTTTATCTATCTATAGTGAGTGAAGTCTCTCTGGGAGTGGGATAGTAAACATTGAGTTTATCTATCTATAGTGAGTGAATTCTCTCTCTCTGGGAGTGGGACAGTAAACATTGAGTTTATCTATCTATAGTGAGTGAAGTCTCTCTCTGGGAGTGGGATAGTAAACATTGAGTTTATCTATCTATAGTGAGTGAAGCCTCTCTCTGGGAGTGGGACAGTAAACATTGAGTTTATCTATCTATAGTGAGTGAAGTCTCTCTGGGAGTGGGACAGTAAACATTGAGTTTATCTATCTATAGTGAGTGAATTCTCTCTGGGAGTGGGATAGTAAACATTGAGTTTATCTATCTATAGTGAGTGAAGTCTCTCTGGGAGTGGGACAGTAAACATTGAGTTTATCTATCTATAGTGAGTGAAGTCTCTCTGGGAGTGGGATAGTAAACATTGAGTTTATCTATCTATAGTGAGTGAAGTCTCTCTCTGGGAGTGGGACAGTAAACATTGAGTTTATCTATCAATAGTGAGTGAAGTCTCTCTGGGAGTGGGATAGTAAACATTGAGTTTATCTATCTATAGTGAGTGAAGTCTCCCTGGGAGTGGGATAGTAAACATTGAGTTTCTCTATCTATAGTGAGTGAAGTCTCTCTCTGGGAGTGGGATAGTAAACATTGAGTTTATCTATCTATAGTGAGTGAAGTCTCTCTGGGAGTGGAATAGTAAACATTGAGTTTATCTATCTATAGTGAGTGAAGTCTCTCTCTGGGAGTGGGATAGTAAACATTGAGTTTATCTATCTATAGTGAGTGAAGTCTCTCTCTGGAAGTGGGATAGTAAACATTGAGCTTATCTACCTATAGTGAGTGAAGTCTCTCTGGGAGTGGGATAGTAAACATTGAGTTTATCTATCTATAGTGAGTGAAGTCTCTCTGGGAGTGGGATAGTAAACATTGAGTTTATCTATCTATAGTGAGTGAAGTCTCTCTCTGGGAGTGGGATAGTAAACATTGAGTTTATCTATCTATAGTGAGTGAAGTCTCTCTCTGGGAGTGGGATAGTAAACATTGAGCTTATCTACCTATAGTGAGTGAAGTCTCTCTCTGGGAGTGGGATAGTAAACATTGAGCTTATCTACCTATAGTGAGTGAAGTCTCTCTGGGAGTGGGATAGTAAACATTGAGTTTATCTATCTATAGTGAGTGAAGTCTCTCTCTGGGATAGATAAACATTGAGTTTATCTATTTATAGTGAGTGAAGTCTCACTGGGAGTGGGATAGTAAACATTGAGTTTATCTATCTATAGTGAGTGAAGTCTCTCTGGGAGTGGGATAATAAACATTGAGTTTATAGTGAGTGAAGTCTCTCTGGGAGTGGGATATTAAATATTGAGTTTATCTATCTATAGTGAGTGAAGTCTCTCTGGGAGTGGGATAGTAAACATTGAGTTTATCTATCTATAGTGAGTGAATTCTCTCTCTCTGGGAGTGGGACAGTAAACATTGAGTTTATCTATCTATAGTGAGTGAAGTCTCTCTCTGGGAGTGGGATAGTAAACATTGAGTTTATCCATCTATAGTGAGTGAAGTCTCTCTCTGGGAGTGGGATAGTAAACATTGAGTTTATCTATCTATAGTGAGTGAAGTCTCTCTCTGGGAGTGGGATAGTAAACATTGAGTTTATCTATCTATAGTGAGTGAAGTCTCTCTGGGAGTGGGATAGTAAACATTGAGTTTATCTACCTATAGTGAGTGAAGTCTCTCTGGGAGTGGGATAGTAAACATTGAGTTTATCTATCTATAGTGAGTGAAGTCTCTCTGGGAGCGGGATAGTAAACATTGAGTTTATCTATGTATAGTGAGTGAAGTCTTTCTCTGGGAGTGGGATAGTAAACATTGAGTTTATCTATCTATAGTGAGTGAAGTCTCTCTCTGGGAGTGGGATAGTAATCATTGATTTTATCTATCTATAGTGAGTGAAGTCTCTCTCTGGGAGTGGGATAGTAAACATTGAGTTTATCTATCTATAGTGACTGAAGTCTCTCTCTGGGAGTGGGATAGTAAACATTGAGTTTATCTATCTATAGTGAGTGAAGTCTCTCTGGGAGCGGGATAGTAAACATTGAGTTTATCTATGTATAGTGAGTGAAGTCTTTCTCTGGGAGTGGGATAGTAAACATTGAGTTTATCTATCTATAGTGAGTGAAGTCTCTCTCTGGGAGTGGGATAGTAATCATTGAGTTTATCTATCTATAGTGAGTGAAGTCTCTCTGGGAGTGGGATAGTAAACATTGAGTTTATCTATCTATAGTGACTGAAGTCTCTCTCTGGGATTGGGATAGTAAACATTGAGTTTATCCATCTATAGTGAGTGAAGTCTCTCTCTGGGAGTGGGATAGTAAACATTGAGTTTATCTATCTATAGTGAGTGAAGTCTCTCTCTGGGAGTGGGATAGTAAACATTGAGTTTATCTATCTATAGTGAGTGAAGTCTCTCTGGGAGTGGGATAGTAAACATTGAGTTGATCTATTTATAGTGAGTGAAGTCTCACTGGGAGTGGGATAGTAAACATTGAGTTTATCTATCTATAGTGAGTGAAGTCTCTCTGGGAGTGGGATAATAAACATTGAGTTTATCTATTTATAGTGAGTGAAGTCTCTCTGGGAGTGGGATATTAAATATTGAGTTTATCTATCTATAGTGAGTGAAGTCTCTCTGGGAGTGGGATAGTAAACATTGAGTTTATCTATCTATAGTGAGTGAATTCTCTCTCTCTGGGAGTGGGACAGTAAACATTGAGTTTATCTATCTATAGTGAGTGAAGTCTCTCTCTGGGAGTGGGATAGTAAACATTGAGTTTATCTATCTATAGCGACTGAAGTCTCTCTCTGGGAGTGGGATAGTAAACATTGAGTTTATCCATCTATAGTGAGTGAAGTCTCTCTCTGGGAGTGGGATAGTAAACATTGAGTTTATCTATCTATAGTGAGTGAAGTCTCTCTCTGGGAGTGGGATAGTAAACATTGAGTTTATCTATCTATAGTGAGTGAAGTCTCTCTGGGAGTGGGATAGTAAACATTGAGTTTATCTACCTATAGTGAGTGAAGTCTCTCTGGGAGTGGGATAGTAAACATTGAGTTTATCTATCTATAGTGAGTGAAGTCTCTCTGGGAGCGGGATAGTAAACATTGAGTTTATCTATGTATAGTGAGTGAAGTCTTTCTCTGGGAGTGGGATAGTAAACATTGAGTTTATCTATCTATAGTGAGTGAAGTCTCTCTCTGGGAGTGGGATAGTAATCATTGATTTTATCTATCTATAGTGAGTGAAGTCTCTCTCTGGGAGTGGGATAGTAAACATTGAGTTTATCTATCTATAGTGACTGAAGTCTCTCTCTGGGAGTGGGATAGTAAACATTGAGTTTATCTATCTATAGTGAGTGAAGTCTCTCTGGGAGCGGGATAGTAAACATTGAGTTTATCTATGTATAGTGAGTGAAGTCTTTCTCTGGGAGTGGGATAGTAAACATTGAGTTTATCTATCTATAGTGAGTGAAGTCTCTCTCTGGGAGTGGGATAGTAATCATTGAGTTTATCTATCTATAGTGAGTGAAGTCTCTCTGGGAGTGGGATAGTAAACATTGAGTTTATCTATCTATAGTGACTGAAGTCTCTCTCTGGGATTGGGATAGTAAACATTGAGTTTATCCATCTATAGTGAGTGAAGTCTCTCTCTGGGAGTGGGATAGTAAACATTGAGTTTATCTATCTATAGTGAGTGAAGTCTCTCTCTGGGAGTGGGATAGTAAACATTGAGTTTATCTATCTATAGTGAGTGAAGTCTCTCTGGGAGTGGGATAGTAAACATTGAGTTGATCTATTTATAGTGAGTGAAGTCTCACTGGGAGTGGGATAGTAAACATTGAGTTTATCTATCTATAGTGAGTGAAGTCTCTCTGGGAGTGGGATAATAAACATTGAGTTTATCTATTTATAGTGAGTGAAGTCTCTCTGGGAGTGGGATATTAAATATTGAGTTTATCTATCTATAGTGAGTGAAGTCTCTCTGGGAGTGGGACAGTAAACATTGAGTTTATCTATCTATAGTGAGTGAAGTCTCTCTGGGAGTGGGAGAGTAAACATTGAGTTTATCTATCTATAGTGAGTGAAGTCTCTCTCTGGGAGTGGGACAGTAAACATTGAGTTTATCTATCAATAGTGAGTGAAGTCTCTCTGGGAGTGGGATAGTAATCCTTGAGTTTATCTATCTATAGTGAGTGAAGTCTCTCTGGGAGTGGGATAGTAAACATTGAGTTTATCTATCTATAGTGAGTGAAGTCTCCCTGGGAGTGGGATAGTAAACATTGAGTTTCTCTATCTATAGTGAGTGAAGTCTCTCTCTGGGAGTGGGATAGTAAACATTGAGTTTATCTATCTATAGTGAGTGAAGTCTCTCTGGGAGTGGAATAGTAAACATTGAGTTTGTCTATCTATAGTGAGTGAAGTCTCTCTCTGGGAGTGGGATAGTAAACATTGAGTTTATCTATCTATAGTGAGTGAAGTCTCTCTCTGGAAGTGGGATAGTAAACATTGAGCTTATCTACCTATAGTGAGTGAAGTCTCTCTGGGAGTGGGATAGTAAACATTGAGTTTATCTATCTATAGTGAGTGAAGTCTCTCTGGGAGTGGGATAGTAAACATTGAGTTTATCTATCTATAGTGAGTGAAGTCTCTCTCTGGGAGTGGGATAGTAAACATTGAGTTTATCTATCTATAGTGAGTGAAGTCTCTCTCTGGGAGTGGGATAGTAAACATTGAGCTTATCTACCTAAAGTGAGTGAAGTCTCTCTCTGGGAGTGGGATAGTAAACATTGAGCTTATCTACCTATAGTGAGTGAAGTCTCTCTGGGAGTGGGATAGTAAACATTGAGTTTATCTATCTATAGTGAGTGAAGTCTCTCTCTGGGATAGATAAACATTGAGTTTATCTATTTATAGTGAGTGAAGTCTCACTGGGAGTGGGATAGTAAACATTGAGTTTATCTATCTATAGTGAGTGAAGTCTCTCTGGGAGTGGGATAATAAACATTGAGTTTATAGTGAGTGAAGTCTCTCTGGGAGTGGGATATTAAATATTGAGTTTATCTATCTATAGTGAGTGAAGTCTCTCTGGGAGTGGGATAGTAAACATTGAGTTTATCTATCTATAGTGAGTGAATTCTCTCTCTCTGGGAGTGGGACAGTAAACATTGAGTTTATCTATCTATAGTGAGTGAAGTCTCTCTCTGGGAGTGGGATAGTAAACATTGAGTTTATCTATGTATAGTGAGTGAAGTCTTTCTCTGGGAGTGGGATAGTAAACATTGAGTTTATCTGTCTATAGTGAGTGAAGTCTCTCTCTGGGAGTGGGATAGTAATCATTGAGTTTATCTATCTATAGTGAGTGAAGTCTCTCTCTGGGAGTGGGATAGTAAACATTGAGTTTATCTATCTATAGTGACTGAAGTCTCTCTCTGGGAGTGGGATAGTAAACATTGAGTTTATCCATCTATAGTGAGTGAAGTCTCTCTCTGGGAGTGGGATAGTAAACATTGAGTTTATCTATCTATAGTGAGTGAAGTCTCTCTCTGGGAGTGGGATAGTAAACATTGAGTTTATCTATCTATAGTGAGTGAAGTCTCTCTGGGAGTGGGATAGTAAACATTGAGTTTATCTATTTATAGTGAGTGAAGTCTCACTGGGAGTGGGATAGTAAACATTGAGTTTATCTATCTATAGTGAGTGAAGTCTCTCTGGGAGTGGGATAATAAACATTGAGTTTATAGTGAGTGAAGTCTCTCTGGGAGTGGGATATTAAATTTTGAGTTTATCTATCTATAGTGAGTGAAGTCTCTCTGGGAGTGGGATAGTAAACATTGAGTTTATCTATCTATAGTGAGTGAATTCTCTCTCTCTGGGAGTGGGACAGTAAACATTGAGTTTATCTATCTATAGTGAGTGAAGTCTCTCTGTGGGAGTGGGATAGTAAACATTGAGTTTATCTATCTATAGTGAGTGAAGCCTCTCTCTGGGAGTGGGACAGTAAACATTGAGTTTATCTATCTATAGTGAGTGAAGTCTCTCTGGGAGTGGGACAGTAAACATTGAGTTTATCTATCTATAGTGAGTGAAGTCTCTCTGGGAGTGGGATAGTAAACATTGAGTTTATCTATCTATAGTGAGTGAAGTCTCTCTCTGGGAGTGGGACAGTAAACATTGAGTTTATCTATCAATAGTGAGTGAAGTCTCTCTGGGAGTGGGATAGTAATCCTTGAGTTTATCTATCTATAGGGAGTGAAGTCTCTCTGGGAGTGGGATCGTAAACATTGAGTTTATCTATCTATAGTGAGTGAAGTCTCCCTGGGAGTGGGATAGTAAACATTGAGTTTCTCTATCTATAGTGAGTGAAGTCTCTCTCTGGGAGTGGGATAGTAAACATTGAGTTTATCTATCTATAGTGAGTGAAGTCTCTCTGGGAGTGGAATAGTAAGCATTGAGTTTATCTATCTATAGTGAGTGAAGTCTCTCTCTGGGAGTGGGATAGTAAACATTGAGTTTATCTATCTATAGTGAGTGAAGTCTCTCTCTGGAAGTGGGATAGTAAACATTGAGCTTATCTATCTATAGTGAGTGAATTCTCTCTCTCTGGGAGTGGGACAGTAAACATTGAGTTTATCTATCTATAGTGAGTGAAGTCTCGCTCTGTGAGTGGGATAGTAAACATTGAGTTTATCTATCTATAGTGAGTGAAGCCTCTCTCTGGGAGTGGGACAGTAAACATTGAGTTTATCTATCTATAGTGAGTGAAGTCTCTCTGGGAGTGGGACAGTAAACATTGAGTTTATCTATCTATAGTGAGTGAAGTCTCTCTGGGAGTGGGATAGTAAACATTGAGTTTATCTATCTATAGTGAGTGAAGTCTCTCTCTGGGAGTGGGACAGTAAACATTGAGTTTATCTATCAATAGTGAGTGAAGTCTCTCTGGGAGTGGGATAATAATCCTTGAGTTTATCTATCTATAGTGAGTGAAGTCTCCCTGGGAGTGGGATAGTAAACATTGAGTTTATCTATCTATAGTGAGTGAAGTCTCCCTGGGAGTGGGATAGTAAACATTGAGTTTCTCTATCTATAGTGAGTGAAGTCTCTCTCTGGGAGTGGGATAGTAAACATTGAGTTTATCTATCAAAAGTGAGTGAATTCTCTCTCTCTGGGAGTGGGACAGTAAACATTGAGTTTATCTATCTATAGTGAGTGAAGTCTCTCTCTGGGAGTGGGATAGTAAACATTGAGTTTATCTATCTATAGTGAGTGAAGCCTCTCTCTGGGAGTGGGACAGTAAACATTGAGTTTATCTATCTATAGTGAGTGAAGTCTCTCTGGGAGTGGGACAGTAAACATTGAGTTTATCTATTTATAGTGGGTGAAGTCTCTCTCTGGGAGTTGGATAGTAAACATTGAGTTTATCTATCTATAGTGAGTGAAGCCTCTCTGGGAGTGGAATAGTAAACATTGAGTATATCTATCTATAGTGGGTGAAGTCTCTCTCTGGGAGTGGGACAGTAAACATTGAGTTTATCTATCTGTAGTGAGTGAAGTCTCTCTCTGGGAGTGGGACAGTAAACATTGAGTTTATCTATCTCTAGTGAGTGAAGTCTCTCTCTGGGAGTGGGATAGTAAACATTGAGTTTATCTATCTATAGTGAGTGAAGTCTCTCTCTGGGAGTGGGATAGTAAACATTGAGCTTATCTACCTATAGTGAGTGAAGTCTCTCTGGGAGTGGGATAGTAAACATTGAGTTTATAGTGAGTGAAGTCTCTCTGGGAGTGGGATATTAAATATTGAGTTTATCTATCTATAGTGAGTGAAGTCTCTCTGGGAGTGGGATAGTAAACATTGAGTTTATCTATCTATAGTGAGTGAATTCTCTCTCACTGGGAGTGGGACAGTAAACATTGAGTTTATCTATCTATAGTGAGTGAAGTCTCTCTCTGGGAGTGGGATAGTAAACATTGAGTTTATCTATCTATAGTGAGTGAAGCCTCTCTCTGGGAGTGGGACAGTAAACATTGAGTTTATCTATCTATAGTGAGTGAAGTCTCTCTGGGAGTGGGACAGTAAACATTGAGTTTATCTATCTATAGTGAGTGAAGTCTCTCTGGGAGTGGGATAGTAAACATTGAGTTTATCTATCTATAGTGAGTGAAGTCTCTCTCTGGGAGTGGGACAGTAAACATTGAGTTTATCTATCAATAGTGAGTGAAGTCTCTCTGGGAGTGGGATAGTAATCCTTGAGTTTATCTATCTATAGTGAGTGAAGTCTCTCTGGGAGTGGGATAGTAAACATTGAGTTTATCTATCTATAGTGAGTGAAGTCTCCCTGGGAGTGGGATAGTAAACATTGAGTTTCTCTATCTATAGTGAGTGAAGTCTCTCTCTGGGAGTGGGATAGTAAACATTGAGTTTATCTATCTATAGTGAGTGAAGTCTCTCTGGGAGTGGAATAGTAAACATTGAGTTTATCTATCTATAGTGAGTGAAGTCTCTCTCTGGGAGTGGGATAGTAAACATTGAGTTTATCTATCTATAGTGAGTGAAGTCTCTCTCTGGAAGTGGGATAGTAAACATTGAGCTTATCTATCTATAGTGAGTGAATTCTCTCTCTCTGGGAGTGGGACAGTAAACATTGAGTTTATCTATCTATAGTGAGTGAAGTCTCTCTCTGGGATAGATAAACATTGAGTTTATCTATTTATAGTGAGTGAAGTCTCACTGGGAGTGGGATAGTAAACATTGAGTTTATCTATCTATAGTGAGTGAAGTCTCTCTGGGAGTGGGATAATAAACATTGAGTTTATAGTGAGTGAAGTCTCTCTGGGAGTGGGATATTAAATATTGAGTTTATCTATCTATAGTGAGTGAAGTCTCTCTGGGAGTGGGATAGTAAACATTGAGTTTATCTATCTATAGTGAGTGAATTCTCTCTCTCTGGGAGTGGGACAGTAAACATTGAGTTTATCTATCTATAGTGAGTGAAGTCTCTCTCTGGGAGTGGGATAGTAAACATTGAGTTTATCTATGTATAGTGAGTGAAGTCTTTCTCTGGGAGTGGGATAGTAAACATTGAGTTTATCTGTCTATAGTGAGTGAAGTCTCTCTCTGGGAGTGGGATAGTAATCATTGAGTTTATCTATCTATAGTGAGTGAAGTCTCTCTCTGGGAGTGGGATAGTAAACATTGAGTTTATCTATCTATAGTGACTGAAGTCTCTCTCTGGGAGTGGGATAGTAAACATTGAGTTTATCCATCTATAGTGAGTGAAGTCTCTCTCTGGGAGTGGGATAGTAAACATTGAGTTTATCTATCTATAGTGAGTGAAGTCTCTCTCTGGGAGTGGGATAGTAAACATTGAGTTTATCTATCTATAGTGAGTGAAGTCTCTCTGGGAGTGGGATAGTAAACATTGAGTTTATCTATTTATAGTGAGTGAAGTCTCACTGGGAGTGGGATAGTAAACATTGAGTTTATCTATCTATAGTGAGTGAAGTCTCTCTGGGAGTGGGATAATAAACATTGAGTTTATAGTGAGTGAAGTCTCTCTGGGAGTGGGATATTAAATTTTGAGTTTATCTATCTATAGTGAGTGAAGTCTCTCTGGGAGTGGGATAGTAAACATTGAGTTTATCTATCTATAGTGAGTGAATTCTCTCTCTCTGGGAGTGGGACAGTAAACATTGAGTTTATCTATCTATAGTGAGTGAAGTCTCTCTGTGGGAGTGGGATAGTAAACATTGAGTTTATCTATCTATAGTGAGTGAAGCCTCTCTCTGGGAGTGGGACAGTAAACATTGAGTTTATCTATCTATAGTGAGTGAAGTCTCTCTGGGAGTGGGACAGTAAACATTGAGTTTATCTATCTATAGTGAGTGAAGTCTCTCTGGGAGTGGGATAGTAAACATTGAGTTTATCTATCTATAGTGAGTGAAGTCTCTCTCTGGGAGTGGGACAGTAAACATTGAGTTTATCTATCAATAGTGAGTGAAGTCTCTCTGGGAGTGGGATAGTAATCCTTGAGTTTATCTATCTATAGGGAGTGAAGTCTCTCTGGGAGTGGGATCGTAAACATTGAGTTTATCTATCTATAGTGAGTGAAGTCTCCCTGGGAGTGGGATAGTAAACATTGAGTTTCTCTATCTATAGTGAGTGAAGTCTCTCTCTGGGAGTGGGATAGTAAACATTGAGTTTATCTATCTATAGTGAGTGAAGTCTCTCTGGGAGTGGAATAGTAAGCATTGAGTTTATCTATCTATAGTGAGTGAAGTCTCTCTCTGGGAGTGGGATAGTAAACATTGAGTTTATCTATCTATAGTGAGTGAAGTCTCTCTCTGGAAGTGGGATAGTAAACATTGAGCTTATCTATCTATAGTGAGTGAATTCTCTCTCTCTGGGAGTGGGACAGTAAACATTGAGTTTATCTATCTATAGTGAGTGAAGTCTCGCTCTGTGAGTGGGATAGTAAACATTGAGTTTATCTATCTATAGTGAGTGAAGCCTCTCTCTGGGAGTGGGACAGTAAACATTGAGTTTATCTATCTATAGTGAGTGAAGTCTCTCTGGGAGTGGGACAGTAAACATTGAGTTTATCTATCTATAGTGAGTGAAGTCTCTCTGGGAGTGGGATAGTAAACATTGAGTTTATCTATCTATAGTGAGTGAAGTCTCTCTCTGGGAGTGGGACAGTAAACATTGAGTTTATCTATCAATAGTGAGTGAAGTCTCTCTGGGAGTGGGATAATAATCCTTGAGTTTATCTATCTATAGTGAGTGAAGTCTCCCTGGGAGTGGGATAGTAAACATTGAGTTTATCTATCTATAGTGAGTGAAGTCTCCCTGGGAGTGGGATAGTAAACATTGAGTTTCTCTATCTATAGTGAGTGAAGTCTCTCTCTGGGAGTGGGATAGTAAACATTGAGTTTATCTATCAAAAGTGAGTGAATTCTCTCTCTCTGGGAGTGGGACAGTAAACATTGAGTTTATCTATCTATAGTGAGTGAAGTCTCTCTCTGGGAGTGGGATAGTAAACATTGAGTTTATCTATCTATAGTGAGTGAAGCCTCTCTCTGGGAGTGGGACAGTAAACATTGAGTTTATCTATCTATAGTGAGTGAAGTCTCTCTGGGAGTGGGACAGTAAACATTGAGTTTATCTATTTATAGTGGGTGAAGTCTCTCTCTGGGAGTTGGATAGTAAACATTGAGTTTATCTATCTATAGTGAGTGAAGCCTCTCTGGGAGTGGAATAGTAAACATTGAGTATATCTATCTATAGTGGGTGAAGTCTCTCTCTGGGAGTGGGACAGTAAACATTGAGTTTATCTATCTGTAGTGAGTGAAGTCTCTCTCTGGGAGTGGGACAGTAAACATTGAGTTTATCTATCTCTAGTGAGTGAAGTCTCTCTCTGGGAGTGGGATAGTAAACATTGAGTTTATCTATCTATAGTGAGTGAAGTCTCTCTCTGGGAGTGGGATAGTAAACATTGAGCTTATCTACCTATAGTGAGTGAAGTCTCTCTGGGAGTGGGATAGTAAACATTGAGTTTATAGTGAGTGAAGTCTCTCTGGGAGTGGGATATTAAATATTGAGTTTATCTATCTATAGTGAGTGAAGTCTCTCTGGGAGTGGGATAGTAAACATTGAGTTTATCTATCTATAGTGAGTGAATTCTCTCTCACTGGGAGTGGGACAGTAAACATTGAGTTTATCTATCTATAGTGAGTGAAGTCTCTCTCTGGGAGTGGGATAGTAAACATTGAGTTTATCTATCTATAGTGAGTGAAGCCTCTCTCTGGGAGTGGGACAGTAAACATTGAGTTTATCTATCTATAGTGAGTGAAGTCTCTCTGGGAGTGGGACAGTAAACATTGAGTTTATCTATCTATAGTGAGTGAAGTCTCTCTGGGAGTGGGATAGTAAACATTGAGTTTATCTATCTATAGTGAGTGAAGTCTCTCTCTGGGAGTGGGACAGTAAACATTGAGTTTATCTATCAATAGTGAGTGAAGTCTCTCTGGGAGTGGGATAGTAATCCTTGAGTTTATCTATCTATAGTGAGTGAAGTCTCTCTGGGAGTGGGATAGTAAACATTGAGTTTATCTATCTATAGTGAGTGAAGTCTCCCTGGGAGTGGGATAGTAAACATTGAGTTTCTCTATCTATAGTGAGTGAAGTCTCTCTCTGGGAGTGGGATAGTAAACATTGAGTTTATCTATCTATAGTGAGTGAAGTCTCTCTGGGAGTGGAATAGTAAACATTGAGTTTATCTATCTATAGTGAGTGAAGTCTCTCTCTGGGAGTGGGATAGTAAACATTGAGTTTATCTATCTATAGTGAGTGAAGTCTCTCTCTGGAAGTGGGATAGTAAACATTGAGCTTATCTATCTATAGTGAGTGAATTCTCTCTCTCTGGGAGTGGGACAGTAAACATTGAGTTTATCTATCTATAGTGAGTGAAGTCTCGCTCTGGGAGTGGGATAGTAAACATTGAGTTTATCTATCTATAGTGAGTGAAGCCTCTCTCTGGGAGTGGGACAGTAAACATTGAGTTTATCTATCTATAGTGAGTGAAGTCTCTCTGGGAGTGGGACAGTAAACATTGAGTTTATCTATCTATAGTGAGTGAAGTCTCTCTGGGAGTGGGATAGTAAACATTGAGTTTATCTATCTATAGTGAGTGAAGTCTCTCTCTGGGAGTGGGACAGTAAACATTGAGTTTATCTATCTATAGTGAGTGATGTCTCTCTGGGAGTGGGATAGTAAACATTGAGTTTATCTATCTATAGTGAGTGAAGTCTCCCTGGGAGTGGGATAGTAAACATTGAGTTTCTCTATCTATAGTGAGTGAAGTCTCTCTCTGGGAGTGGGATAGTAAACATTGAGTTTATCTATCAAAAGTGAGTGAATTCTCTCTCTCTGGGAGTGGGACAGTAAACATTGAGTTTATCTATCTATAGTGAGTGAAGTCTCTCTCTGGGAGTGGGATAGTAAACATTGAGTTTATCTATCTATAGTGAGTGAAGCCTCTCTCTGGGAGTGGGACAGTAAACATTGAGTTTATCTATCTATAGTGAGTGAAGTCTCTCTGGGAGTGGGACAGTAAACATTGAGTTTATCTATTTATAGTGGGTGAAGTCTCTCTCTGGGAGTTGGATAGTAAACATTGAGTTTATCTATCTATAGTGAGTGAAGCCTCTCTGGGAGTGGAATAGTAAACATTGAGTATATCTATCTATAGTGGGTGAAGTCTCTCTCTGGGAGTGGGACAGTAAACATTGAGTTTATCTATCTGTAGTGAGTGAAGTCTCTCTCTGGGAGTGGGAGAGTAAACATTGAGTTTATCTATCTATAGTGAGTGAAGTCTCTCTCTGGGAGTGGGATAGTAAACATTGAGTTTATCTATCTATAGTGAGTGAAGTCTCTCTCTGGGAGTGGGATAGTAAACATTGAGCTTATCTACCTATAGTGAGTGAAGTCTCTCTGGGAGTGGGATAGTAAACATTGAGTTTATCTATCTATAGTGAGTGAAGTCTCTCTGGGAGCGGGATAGTAAACATTGAGTTTATCTATGTATAGTGAGTGAAGTCTTTCTCTGGGAGTGGGATAGTAAACATTGAGTTTATCTATCTATAGTGAGTGAAGTCTCTCTCTGGGAGTGGGATAGTAATCATTGATTTTATCTATCTATAGTGAGTGAAGTCTCTCTCTGGCAGTGGGATAGTAAACATTGAGTTTATCTATCTATAGTGACTGAAGTCTCTCTCTGGGAGTGGGATAGTAAACATTGAGTTTATCTATCTATAGTGAGTGAAGTCTCTCTGGGAGCGGGATAGTAAACATTGAGTTTATCTATGTATAGTGAGTGAAGTCTTTCTCTGGGAGTGGGATAGTAAACATTGAATTTATCTATCTATAGTGAGTGAAGTCTCTCTCTGGGAGTGGGATAGTAATCATTGAGTTTATCTATCTATAGTGAGAGAAGTCTCTCTCTGGGAGTGGGATAGTAAACATTGAGTTTATCTATCTATAGTGACTGAAGTCTCTCTCTGGGAGTGGGATAGTAAACATTGAGTTTATCCATCTATAGTGAGTGAAGTCTCTCTCTGGGAGTGGGATAGTAAACATTGAGTTTATCTATCTATAGTGAGTGAAGTCTCTCTCTGGGAGTGGGATAGTAAACATTGAGTTTATCTATCTATAGTGAGTGAAGTCTCTCTGGGAGTGGGATAGTAAACATTGAGTTTATCTATTTATAGTGAGTGAAGTCTCACTGGGAGTGGGATAGTAAACATTGAGTTTATCTATCTATAGTGAGTGAAGTCTCTCTGGGAGTGGGATAATAAACATTGAGTTTATCTATTTATAGTGAGTGAAGTCTCTCTGGGAGTGGGATATTAAATATTGAGTTTATCTATCTATAGTGAGTGAAGTCTCTCTGGGAGTGGGATAGTAAACATTGAGTTTATCTATCTATAGTGAGTGAATTCTCTCTCTCTGGGAGTGGGACAGTAAACATTGAGTTTATCTATCTATAGTGAGTGAAGTCTCTCTCTGGGAGTGGGATAGTAAACATTGAGTTTATCTATCTATAGTGAGTGAAGCCTCTCTCTGGGAGTGGGACAGTAAACATTGAGTTTATCTATCTATAGTGAGTGAAGTCTCTCTGGGAGTGGGACAGTAAACATTGAGTTTATCTATCTATAGTGAGTGAAGTCTCTCTGGGAGTGGGATAGTAAACATTGAGTTTATCTATCTATAGTGAGTGAAGTCTCTCTCTGGGAGTGGGACAGTAAACATTGAGTTTATCTATCAATAGTGAGTGAAGTCTCTCTGGGAGTGGGATAGTAATCCTTGAGTTTATCTATCTATAGTGAGTGAAGTCTCTCTGGGAGTGGGATAGTAAACATTGAGTTTATCTATCTATAGTGAGTGAAGTCTCCCTGGGAGTGGGATAGTAAACATTGAGTTTCTCTATCTATAGTGAGTGAAGTCTCTCTCTGGGAGTGGGATAGTAAACATTGAGTTTATCTATCTATAGTGAGTGAAGTCTCTCTGGGAGTGGAATAGTAAACATTGAGTTTATCTATCTATAGTGAGTGAATTCTCTCTCTGGGAGTGGGATAGTAAAAATTGAGTTTATCTATCTATAGTGAGTGAAGTCTCTCTCTGGAAGTGGGATAGTAAACATTGAGCTGATCTACCTATAGTGAGTGAAGTCTCTCTGGGAGTGGGATAGTAAACATTGAGTTTATCTATCTATAGTGAGTGAAGTCTCTCTGGGAGTGGGATAGTAAACATTGAGTTTATCTATCTATAGTGAGTGAAGTCTCTCTCTGGGAGTGGGATAGTAAACATTGAGTTTATCTATCTATAGTGAGTGAAGTCTCTCTCTGGGAGTGGGATAGTAAACATTGAGCTTATCTACCTATAGTGAGTGAAGTCTCTCTCTGGGAGTGGGATAGTAAACATTGAGCTTATCTACCTATAGTGAGTGAAGTCTCTCTGGGAGTGGGATAGTAAACATTGAGTTTATCTATCTATAGTGAGTGAAGTCTCTCTCTGGGATAGATAAACATTGAGTTTATCTATTTATAGTGAGTGAAGTCTCACTGGGAGTGGGATAGTAAACATTGAGTTTATCTATCTATAGTGAGTGAAGTCTCTCTGGGAGTGGGATAATAAACATTGAGTTTATAGTGAGTGAAGTCTCTCTGGGAGTGGGATATTAAATATTGAGTTTATCTATCTATAGTGAGTGAAGTCTCTCTGGGAGTGGGATAGTAAACATTGAGTTTATCTATCTATATTGAGTGAATTCTCTCTCTCTGGGAGTGGGACAGTAAACATTGAGTTTATCTATCTATAGTGAGTGAAGTCTCTCTCTGGGAGTGGGATAGTAAACATTGAGTTTATCTATGTATAGTGAGTGAAGTCTTTCTCTGGGAGTGGGATAGTAAACATTGAGTTTATCTATCTATACTGAGTGAAGTCTCTCTCTGGGAGTGGGATAGTAATCATTGAGTTTATCTATCTATAGTGAGTGAAGTCTCTCTCTGGGAGTGGGATAGTAAACATTGAGTTTATCTATCTATAGCGACTGAAGTCTCTCTCTGGGAGTGGGATAGTAAACATTGAGTTTATCCATCTATAGTGAGTGAAGTCTCTCTCTGGGAGTGGGATAGTAAACATTGAGTTTATCTATCTATAGTGAGTGAAGTCTCTCTCTGGGAGTGGGATAGTAAACATTGAGTTTATCTATCTATAGTGAGTGAAGTCTCTCTGGGAGTGGGATAGTAAACATTGAGTTTATCTACCTATAGTGAGTGAAGTCTCTCTGGGAGTGGGATAGTAAACATTGAGTTTATCTATCTATAGTGAGTGAAGTCTCTCTGGGAGCGGGATAGTAAACATTGAGTTTATCCATCTATAGTGAGTGAAGTCTCTCTCTGGGAGTGGGATAGTAAACATTGAGTTTATCTATCTATAGTGAGTGAAGTCTCTCTCTGGGAGTGGGATAGTAAACATTGAGTTTATCTATCTATAGTGAGTGAAGTCTCTCTGGGAGTGGGATAGTAAACATTGAGTTTATCTATTTATAGTGAGTGAAGTCTCACTGGGAGTGGGATAGTAAACATTGAGTTTATCTATCTATAGTGAGTGAAGTCTCTCTGGGAGTGGGATATTAAACATTGAGTTTATCTATTTATAGTGAGTGAAGTCTCTCTGGGAGTGGGATATTAAATATTGAGTTTATCTATCTATAGTGAGTGAAGTCTCTCTGGGAGTGGGATAGTAAACATTGAGTTTATCTATCTATAGTGAGTGAATTCTCTCTCTCTGGGAGTGGGACAGTAAACATTGAGTTTATCTATCTATAGTGAGTGAAGTCTCTCTCTGGGAGTGGGATAGTAAACATTGAGTTTATCTATCTTTAGTGAGTGAAGCTTCTCTCTGGGTGTGGGACAGTAAACATTGAGTTTATCTATCTATAGTGAGTGAAGTCTCTCTGGGAGTGGGACAGTAAACATTGAGTTTATCTATCTATAGTGAGTGAAGTCTCTCTGGGAGTGGGAGAGTAAACATTGAGTTTATCTATCTATAGTGAGTGAAGTCTCTCTCTGGGAGTGGGACAGTAAACATTGAGTTTATCTATCAATAGTGAGTGAAGTCTCTCTGGGAGTGGGATAGTAATCCTTGAGTTTATCTATCTATAGTGAGTGAAGTCTCTCTGGGAGTGGGATAGTAAACATTGAGTTTATCAATCTATAGTGAGTGAAGTCTCTCTCTCTGGGAGCGGGATAGTAAACATTGAGTTTCTCTATCTATAGTGAGTAAAGTCTCTCTCTGGGAGTGGGATAGTAAACATTGAGTTTATCTATCTATAGTGAGTGAAGTCTCTCTGGGAGTGGAATAGTAAACATTGAGTTTATCTATCTATAGTGAGTGAAGTCTCTCTCTGGGAGTGGGATAGTAAACATTGAGTTTATCTATCTATAGTGAGTGAAGTCTCTCTCTGGAAGTGGGATAGTAAACATTGAGCTTATCTACCTATAGTGAGTGAAGTCTCTCTGGGAGTGGGATAGTAAACATTGAGTTTATCTATCTATAGTGAGTGAAGTCTCTCTGGGAGTGGGATAGTAAACATTGAGTTTATCTATCTATAGTGAGTGAAGTCTCTCTCTGGGAGTGGGATAGTAAACATTGGGCTTATCTACCTATAGTGAGTGAAGACTCTCTCTGGGAGTGGGATAGTAAACATTGAGCTTATCTACCTATAGTGAGTGAAGTCTCTCTGGGAGTGGGATAGTAAACATTGAGTTTATCTATCTATAGTGAGTGAAGTCTCTCTCTGGGATAGATAAACATTGAGTTTATCTATTTATAGTGAGTGAAGTCTCACTGGGAGTGGGATAGTAAACATTGAGTTTATCTATCTATAGTGAGTGAAGTCTCTCTGGGAGTGGGATAATAAACATTGAGTTTATAGTGAGTGAAGTCTCTCTGGGAGTGGGATATTAAATATTGAGTTTATCTATCTATAGTGAGTGAAGTCTCTCTGGGAGTGGGATAGTAAACATTGAGTTTATCTATCTATAGTGAGTGAATTCTCTCTCTCTGGGAGTGGGACAGTAAACATTGAGTTTATCTATCTATAGTGAGTGAAGTCTCTCTCTGGGAGTGGGATAGTAAACATTGAGTTTATCTATGTATAGTGAGTGAAGTCTTTCTCTGGGAGTGGGATAGTAAACATTGAGTTTATCTATCTATAGTGAGTGAAGTCTCTCTCTGGGAGTGGGATAGTAATCATTGAGTTTATCTATCTATAGTGAGTGAAGTCTCTCTCTGGGAGTGGGATAGTAAACATTGAGTTTATCTATCTATAGTGACTGAAGTCTCTCTCTGGGAGTGGGATAGTAAACATTGAGTTTATCCATCTATAGTGAGTGAAGTCTCTCTCTGGGAGTGGGATAGTAAACATTGAGTTTATCTATCTATAGTGAGTGAAGTCTCTCTCTGGGAGTGGGATAGTAAACATTGAGTTTATCTATCTATAGTGAGTGAAGTCTCTCTGGGAGTGGGATAGTAACATTGAGTTTATCTATTTATAGTGAGTGAAGTCTCACTGGGAGTGGGATAGTAAACATTGAGTTTATCTATCTATAGTGAGTGAAGTCTCTCTGGGAGTGGGATAATAAACATTGAGTTTATAGTGAGTGAAGTCTCTCTGGGAGTGGGATATTAAATATTGAGTTTATCTATCTATAGTGAGTGAAGTCTCTCTGGGAGTGGGATAGTAAACATTGAGTTTATCTATCTATAGTGAGTGAATTCTCTCTCTCTGGGAGTGGGACAGTAAACATTGAGTTTATCTATCTATAGTGAGTGAAGTCTCTCTCTGGGAGTGGGATAGTAAACATTGAGTTTATCTATCTATAGTGAGTGAAGCCTCTCTCTGGGAGTGGGACAGTAAACATTGAGTTTATCTATCTATAGTGAGTGAAGTCTCTCTGGGAGTGGGACAGTAAACATTGAGTTTATCTATCTATAGTGAGTGAAGTCTCTCTGGGAGTGGGATAGTAAACATTGAGTTTATCTATCTATAGTGAGTGAAGTCTCTCTCTGGGAGTGGGATACTAAACATTGAGTTTATCTATCTATAGTGAGTGAAGTCTCTCTGGGAGTGGAATAGTAAACATTGAGTTTATCTATCTATAGTGAGTGAAGTCTCTCTCTGGGAGTGGGATAGTAAACATTGAGGTTATCTATCTATAGTGAGTGAAGTCTCTCTCTGGAAGTGGGATAGTAAACATTGAGCTTATCTACCTATAGTGAGTGAAGTCTCTCTGGGAGTGGGATAGTAAACATTGAGTTTATCTATCTATAGTGAGTGAAGTCTCTCTGGGAGTGGGATAGTAAACATTGAGTTTATCTATCTATAGTGAGTGAAGTCTCTCTCTGGGAGTGGGATAGTAAACATTGAGTTTATCTATCTATAGTGAGTGAAGTCTCTCTCTGGGAGTGGGATAGAAAACATTGAGTTTATCTATCTATAGTGAGTGAAGTCTCTCTCTGGGAGTGGGATAGTAAACATTGAGCTTATCTACCTATAGTGAGTGAAGTCTCTCTGGGAGTGGGATAGTAAACATTGAGTTTATCTATCTATAGTGAGTGAAGTCTCCCTCTGGGAGTGGGATAGTAAACATTGAGTTTATCTATCTATAGTGACTGAAGTCTCTCTCTGGGAGTGGGATAGTAAACATTGAGTTTATCCATCTATAGTGAGTGAAGTCTCTCTGGGAGTGGGATAGTAAACATTGAGTTTATCTATCTATAGTGAGTGAAGTCTCTCTGGGAGTGGGATAGTAAACATTGAGTTTATCTATCTATAGTGAGTGAAGTCTCTCTCTGGGAGTGGGATAGTAAACATTGAGTTTATCTATCTATAGTGAGTGAAGTCTCTCTCTGGGAGTGCGATAGAAAACATTGAGTTTATCTATCTATAGTGAGTGAAGTCTCTCTCTGGGAGTGGGATAGTAAACATTGAGCTTATCTACCTATAGTGAGTGAAGTCTCTCTGGGAGTGGGATAGTAAACATTGAGTTTATCTATCTATAGTGAGTGAAGTCTCTCTCTGGGAGTGGGATAATAAACATTGAGTTTATCTATCTATAGTGACTGAAGTCTCTCTCTGGGAGTGGGATAGTAAACATTGAGTTTATCCATCTATAGTGAGTGAAGTCTCTCTCTGGGAGTGGGATAGTAAACATTGAGTTTATCTATCTATAGTGAGTGAAGCCTCTCTCTGGGAGTGGGACAGTAAACATTGAGTTTATCCATCTATAGTGAGTGAAGTCTCTCTGGGAGTGGGACAGTAAACATTGAGTTTATCTATTTATAGTGAGTGAAGTCTCTCTGGGAGTGGGATAGTAAACATTGAGTTTATCTATCTATAGTGAGTGAAGTCTCTCTGGGAGTGGGATAGTAAACATTGAGTTTATCTATCAAAAGCGAGTGAATTCTCTCTCTCTGGGAGTGGGACAGTAAACATTGAGTTTATCTATCTATAGTGAGTGAAGTCTCTCTCTGTGAGTGGGATAGTAAACATTGAGTTTATCTATCTATAGTGAGTGAAGCCTCTCTCTGGGAGTGGGACAGTAAACATTGAGTTTATCTATCTATAGTGAGTGAAGTCTCTCTGGGAGTGGGACAGTAAACATTGAGTTTATCTATTTATAGTGAGTGAAGTCTCTCTGGGAGTTGGATAGTAAACATTGAGTTTATCTATCTATAGTGAGTGAAGCCTCTCTGGGAGTGGAATAGTAAACATTGAGTATATCTATCTATAGTGGGTGAAGTCTCTCTCTGGGAGTGGGACAGTAAACATTGAGTTTATCTATCTGTAGTGAGTGAAGTCTCTCTCTGGGAGTGGGACAGTAAACATTGAGTTTATCTATCTATAGTGAGTGAAGTCTCTCTCTGGGAGTGGGATAGTAAACATTGAGTTTATCTATCTATAGTGAGTGAAGTCTCTCTCTGGGAGTGGGATAGTAAACATTGAGCTTATCTACCTATAGTGAGTGAAGTCTCTCTGGGAGTGGGATAGTAAACATTGAGTTTATCTATCTATAGTGAGTGAAGTATCTCTGGGAGTGGGATAGTAAACATTGAGCTTATCTACCTATAGTGAGTGAAGTCTTTCTCTGGGAGTGGGATAGTAAACATTGAGTTTATCTATCTATAGTGAGTGAAGTCTCTCTCTGGGAGTGGGATAGTAATCATTGAGTTTATCTATCTATAGTGAGTGAAGTCTCTCTCTGGGAGTGGGATAGTAAACATTGAGTTTATCTATCTATAGTGACTGAAGTCTCTCTCTGGGAGTGGGATAGTAAACATTGAGTTTATCCATCTATAGTGAGTGAAGTCTCTCTCTGGGAGTGGGATAGTAAACATTGAGTTTATCTATCTATAGTGAGTGAAGTCTCTCTCTGGGAGTGGGATAGTAAACATTGAGTTTATCTATCTATAGTGAGTGAAGTCTCTCTGGGAGTGGGATAGTAAACATTGAGTTTATCTATTTATAGTGAGTGAAGTCTCACTGGGAGTGGGATAGTAAACATTGAGTTTATCTATCTATAGTGAGTGAAGTCTCTCTGGGAGTGGGATAATAAACATTGAGTTTATCTATTTATAGTGAGTGAAGTCTCTCTGGGAGTGGGATATTAAATATTGAGTTTATCTATCTATAGTGAGTGAAGTCTCTCTGGGAGTGGGATAGTACACATTGAGTTTATCTATCTATAGTGAGTGAATTCTCTCTCTCTGGGAGTGGGACAGTAAACATTGAGTTTATCTATCTATAGTGAGTGAAGTCTCTCTCTGGGAGTGGGATAGTAAACATTGAGTTTATCTATCTATAGTGAGTGAAGCCTCTCTCTGGGAGTGGGACAGTAAACATTGAGTTTATCTATCTATAGTGAGTGAAGTCTCTCTGGGAGTGGGACAGTAAACATTGAGTTTATCTATCTATAGTGAGTGAAGTCTCTCTGGGAGTGGGATAGTAAACATTGAGTTTATCTATCTATAGTGAGTGAAGTCTCTCTCTGGGAGTGGGACAGTAAACATTGAGTTTATCTATCAATAGTGAGTGAAGTCTCTCTGGGAGTGGGATAGTAATCCTTGAGTTTATCTATCTATAGTGAGTGAAGTCTCTCTGGGAGTGGGATAGTAAACATTGAGTTTATCTATCTATAGTGAGTGAAGTCTCCCTGGGAGTGGGATAGTAAACATTGAGTTTCTCTATCTATAGTGAGTGAAGTCTCTCTCTGGGAGTGGGATAGTAAACATTGAGTTTATCTATCTATAGTGAGTGAAGTCTCTCTGGGAGTGGAATAGTAAACATTGAGTTTATCTATCTATAGTGAGTGAAGTCTCTCTCTGGGAGTGGGATAGTAAACATTGAGTTTATCTATCTATCGTGAGTGAAGTCTCTCTCTGGAAGTGGGATAGTAAACATTGAGCTTATCTACCTATAGTGAGTGAAGTCTCTCTGGGAGTGGGATAGTAAACATTGAGTTTATCTATCTATAGTGAGTGAAGTCTCTCTGGGAGTGGGATAGTAAACATTGAGTTTATCTATCTATAGTGAGTGAAGTCTCTCTCTGGGAGTGGGATAGTAAACATTGAGTTTATCTATCTATAGTGAGTGAAGTCTCTCTCTGGGAGTGGGATAGTAAACATTGACCTTATCTACCTATAGTGAGTGAAGTCTCTCTCTGGGAGTGGGATAGTAAACATTGAGCTTATCTACCTATAGTGAGTGAAGTCTCTCTGGGAGTGGGATAGTAAACATTGAGTTTATCTATCTATAGTGAGTGAAGTCTCTCTCTGGGATAGATAAACATTGAGTTTATCTATTTATAGTGAGTGAAGTCTCACTGGGAGTGGGATAGTAAACATTGAGTTTATCTATCTATAGTGAGTGAAGTCTCTCTGGGAGTGGGATAATAAACATTGAGTTTATAGTGAGTGAAGTCTCTCTGGGAGTGGGATATTAAATATTGAGTTTATCTATCTATAGTGAGTGAAGTCTCTCTGGGAGTGGGATAGTAAACATTGAGTTTATCTATCTGTAGTGAGTGAATTCTCTCTCTCTGGGAGTGGGACAGTAAACATTGAGTTTATCTATCTATAGTGAGTGAAGTCTCTCTCTGGGAGTGGGATAGTAAACATTGAGTTTATCTATCTATAGTGACTGAAGTCTCTCTCTGGGAGTGGGATAGTAAACATTGAGTTTATCCATCTATAGTGAGTGAAGTCTCTCTCTGGGAGTGGGATAGTAAACATTGAGTTTATCTATCTATAGTGAGTGAAGTCTCTCTGGGAGTGGGATAGTAAACATTGAGTTTATCTACCTATAGTGAGTGAAGTCTCTCTGGGAGTGGGATAGTAAACATTGAGTTTATCTATCTATAGTGAGTGAAGTCTCTCTGGGAGCGGGATAGTAAACATTGAGTTTATCTATGTATAGTGAGTGAAGTCTTTCTCTGGGAGTGGGATAGTAAACATTGAGTTTATCAATCTATAGTGAGTGAAGTCTCTCTCTGGGAGTGGGATAGTAATCATTGATTTTATCTATCTATAGTGAGTGAAGTCTCTCTCTGGGAGTGGGATAGTAAACATTGAGTTTATCTATCTATAGTGAGTGAAGTCTCTCTGGGAGTGGGATAGTAAACATTGAGTTTATCTATCTATAGTGAGTGAAGTCTCTCTCTGGGAGTGGGATAGTAAACATTGAGTTTATCTATCTATAGTGAGTGAAGTCTCTCTCTGGGAGTGGGATAGTAAACATTGAGTTTATCTATCTATAGTGACTGAAGTCTCTCTCTGGGAGTGGGATAGTAAACATTGAGTTTATCCATCTATAGTGAGTGAAGTCTCTCTCTGGGAGTGGGATAGTAAACATTGAGTTTATCTATCTATAGTGAGTGAAGTCTCTCTCTGGGAGTGGGATAGTAAACATTGAGTTTATCTATCTATAGTGAGTGAAGTCTCTCTGGGAGTGGGATAGTAAACATTGAGTTTATCTATTTATAGTGAGTGAAGTCTCACTGGGAGTGGGATAGTAAACATTGAGTTTATCTATCTATAGTGAGTGAAGTCTCTCTGGGAGTGGGATAATAAACATTGAGTTTATAGTGAGTGATGTCTCTCTGGGAGTGGGATATTAAATATTGAGTTTATCTATCTGTAGTGAGTGAAGTCTCTCTGGGAGTGGGATAGTAAACATTGAGTTTATCTATCTATAGTGAGTGAATTCTCTCTCTCTGGGAGTGGGACAGTATACATTGAGTTTATCTATCTATAGTGAGTGAAGCCTCTCTCTGGGAGTGGGACAGTAAACATTGAGTTTATCTATCTATATTGAGTGAAGTCTCTCTGGGAGTGGGACAGTAAACATTGAGTTTATCTATCTATAGTGAGTGAAGTCTCTCTGGGAGTGGGATAGTAAACATTGAGTTTATCTATCTATAGTGAGTGAAGTCTCTCTCTGGGAGTGGGACAGTAAACATTGAGTTTATCTATCAATAGTGAGTGAAGTCTCTCTGGGAGTGGGATAGTAATCCTTGAGTTTATCTATCTATAGTGAGTGAAGTCTCCCTGGGAGTGGGATAGTAAACATTGAGTTTATCTATCTATAGTAAGTGAAGTCTCTCTCTGGGAGTGGAATAGTAAACATTGAGTTTATCTATCTATAGTAAGTGAAGTCTCTCTCTGGGAGTGGGATAGTAAACATTGAGTTTTTCTATCTATAGTGAGTGAAGTCTCTCTCTGGAAGTGGGATAGTAAACATTGAGCTTATCTACCTATAGTGAGTGAAGTCTCTCTGGGAGTGGGATAGTAAACATTGAGTTTATCTATCTATAATGAGTGAAGTCTCTCTGGGAGTGGGATAGTAAACATTGAGTTTATCTATCTATAGTGAGTGAAGTCTCTCTCTGGGAGTGGGATAGTAAACATTGAGTTTATCTATCTATAGTGAGTGAAGTCTCTCTCTGGGAGTGGGATAGAAAACATTGAGTTTATCTATCTATAGTGAGTGAAGTCTCTCTCTGGGAGTGGGATAGTAAACATTGAGCTTATCTACCTATAGTGAGTGAAGTCTCTCTGGGAGTGGGATAGTAAACATTGAGTTTATCTATTTATAGTGAGTGAAGTCTCTCTCTGGGAGTGGGATAGTAAACATTGAGTTTATCTATCTATAGTGACTGAAGTCTCTCTCTGGGAGTGGGATAGTAAACATTGAGTTTATCCATCTATAGTGAGTGAAGTCTCTCTGGGAGTGGGATAGTAAACATTGAGTTTATCTATCTATAGTGAGTGAAGTCTCTCTGGGAGTGGGATATTAAACATTGAGTTTATCTATCTATAGTGAGTGAAGTCTCTCTCTGGGAGTGGGATAGTAAACATTGAGTTTATCTATCTATAGTGAGTGAAGTCTCTCTCTGGGAGTGGGATAGAAAACATTGAGTTTATCTATCTATAGTGAGTGAAGTCTCTCTCTGGGAGTGGGATAGTAAACATTGAGCTTATCTACCTATAGTGAGTGAAGTCTCTCTGGGAGTGGGATAGTAAACATTGAGTTTATCTATCTATCGTGACTGAAGTCTCTCTCTGGGAGTGGGATAGTAAACATTGAGTTTATCCATCTATAGTGACTGAAGTCTCTCTCTGGGAGTGGGATAGTAAACATTGAGTTTATCCATCTATAGTGAGTGAAGTCTCTCTCTGGGAGTGGGATAGTAAACATTGAGTTTATCTATCTATAGTGAGTGAAGTCTCTCTCTGGGAGTGGGATAGTAAACATTGAGTTTATCTATCTATAGTGAGTGAAGTCTCTCTGGGAGTGGGATAGTAAACATTGAGTTTATCTATTTATAGTGAGTGAAGTCTCACTGGGAGTGGGATAGTAAACATTGAGTTTATCTATCTATAGTGAGTGAAGTCTCTCTGGGAGTGGGATAATAAACATTGAGTTTATAGTGAGTGATGTCTCTCTGGGAGTGGGATATTAAATATTGAGTTTATCTATCTGTAGTGAGTGAAGTCTCTCTGGGAGTGGGATAGTAAACATTGAGTTTATCTATCTATAGTGAGTGAATTCTCTCTCTCTGGGAGTGGGACAGTATACATTGAGTTTATCTATCTATAGTGAGTGAAGCCTCTCTCTGGGAGTGGGACAGTAAACATTGAGTTTATCTATCTATATTGAGTGAAGTCTCTCTGGGAGTGGGACAGTAAACATTGAGTTTATCTATCTATAGTGAGTGAAGTCTCTCTGGGAGTGGGATAGTAAACATTGAGTTTATCTATCTATAGTGAGTGAAGTCTCTCTCTGGGAGTGGGACAGTAAACATTGAGTTTATCTATCAATAGTGAGTGAAGTCTCTCTGGGAGTGGGATAGTAATCCTTGAGTTTATCTATCTATAGTGAGTGAAGTCTCCCTGGGAGTGGGATAGTAAACATTGAGTTTATCTATCTATAGTAAGTGAAGTCTCTCTCTGGGAGTGGAATAGTAAACATTGAGTTTATCTATCTATAGTAAGTGAAGTCTCTCTCTGGGAGTGGGATAGTAAACATTGAGTTTTTCTATCTATAGTGAGTGAAGTCTCTCTCTGGAAGTGGGATAGTAAACATTGAGCTTATCTACCTATAGTGAGTGAAGTCTCTCTGGGAGTGGGATAGTAAACATTGAGTTTATCTATCTATAATGAGTGAAGTCTCTCTGGGAGTGGGATAGTAAACATTGAGTTTATCTATCTATAGTGAGTGAAGTCTCTCTCTGGGAGTGGGATAGTAAACATTGAGTTTATCTATCTATAGTGAGTGAAGTCTCTCTCTGGGAGTGGGATAGAAAACATTGAGTTTATCTATCTATAGTGAGTGAAGTCTCTCTCTGGGAGTGGGATAGTAAACATTGAGCTTATCTACCTATAGTGAGTGAAGTCTCTCTGGGAGTGGGATAGTAAACATTGAGTTTATCTATTTATAGTGAGTGAAGTCTCTCTCTGGGAGTGGGATAGTAAACATTGAGTTTATCTATCTATAGTGACTGAAGTCTCTCTCTGGGAGTGGGATAGTAAACATTGAGTTTATCCATCTATAGTGAGTGAAGTCTCTCTGGGAGTGGGATAGTAAACATTGAGTTTATCTATCTATAGTGAGTGAAGTCTCTCTGGGAGTGGGATATTAAACATTGAGTTTATCTATCTATAGTGAGTGAAGTCTCTCTCTGGGAGTGGGATAGTAAACATTGAGTTTATCTATCTATAGTGAGTGAAGTCTCTCTCTGGGAGTGGGATAGAAAACATTGAGTTTATCTATCTATAGTGAGTGAAGTCTCTCTCTGGGAGTGGGATAGTAAACATTGAGCTTATCTACCTATAGTGAGTGAAGTCTCTCTGGGAGTGGGATAGTAAACATTGAGTTTATCTATCTATCGTGACTGAAGTCTCTCTCTGGGAGTGGGATAGTAAACATTGAGTTTATCCATCTATAGTGAGTGAAGTCTCTCTCTGGGAGTGGGATAGTAAACATTGAGTTTATCTATCTATAGTGAGTGAAGTCTCTCTCTGGGAGTGGGATAGTAAACATTGAGTTTATCTATCTATAGTGAGTGAAGTCTCTCTGGGAGTGGGATAGTAAACATTGAGTTTATCTATTTATAGTGAGTGAAGTCTCACTGGGAGTGTGATAGTAAACATTGAGTTTATCTATCTATAGTGAGTGAAGTCTCTCTGGGAGTGGGATAATAAACATTGAGTTTATCTATTTATAGTGAGTGAAGTCTCTCTGGGAGTGGGATAGTAAACATTGAGTTTATCTATCTATAGTGAGTGAAGTCTCTCTGGGAGTGGGATAGTAAACATTGAGTTTATCTATCTATAGTGAGTGAATTCTCTCTCTCTGGGAGTGGGACAGTAAACATTGAGTTTATCTATCTATAGTGAGTGAAGTCTCTCTCTGGGAGTGGGATAGTAAACATTGAGTTTATCTATCTATAGTGAGTGAAGCCTCTCTCTGGGAGTGGGACAGTAAACATTGAGTTTATCTATCTATAGTGAGTGAAGTCTCTCTGGGAGTGGGACAGTAAACATTGAGTTTATCTATTTATAGTGAGTGAAGTCTCTCTGGGAGTTGGATAGTAAACATTGAGTTTATCTATCTGTAGTGAGTGAAGCCTCTCTGGGAGTGGAATAGTAAACATTGAGTATATCTATCTATAGTGGGTGAAGTCTCTCTCTGGGAGTGGGACAGTAAACATTGAGTTTATCTATCTGTAGTGAGTGAAGTCTCTCTCTGGGAGTGGGACAGTAATCATTGAGTTTATCTATCTATAGTGAGTGAAGTCTCTCTCTGGGAGTGGGATAGTAAACATTGAGTTTATCTACCTATAGTGAGTGAAGTCTCTCTGGGAGTGGTATAGTAAACATTGAGTTTATCTACCTATTGTGAGTTAAGTCTCTCTGGGAGTGGGATAGTAAACATTGAGTTTATCTATCTATAGTGAGTGAAGTCTCTCTCTGAGAGTGGGATAGTAAACATTGAGTTTATCTATCTATAGTGAGTGAAGTCTCTCTGGGAGCGGGATAGTAAACATTGAGTTTATCTATGTATAGTGAGTGAAGTCTTTCTCTGGGAGTGGGATAGTAAACATTGAGTTTATCTATCTATAGTGAGTGAAGTCTCTCTCTGGGAGTGGGATAGTAATCATTGAGTTTATCTATCTATAGTGAGTGAAGTCTCTCTCTGGGTGTGGGATAGTAAACATTGAGTTTATCTATCTATAGTGACTGAAGTCTCTCTCTGGGAGTGGGATAGTAAACATTGAGTTTATCCATCTATAGTGAGTGAAGTCTCTCTCTGGGAGTGGGATAGTAAACATTGAGTTTATCTATCTATAGTGAGTGAAGTCTCTCTCTGGGAGTGGGATAGTAAACATTGAGTTTATCTATCTATAGTGAGTGAAGTCTCTCTGGGAGTGGGATAGTAAACATTGAGTTTATCTATTTATAGTGAGTGAAGTCTCACTGGGAGTGGGATAGTAAACATTGAGTTTATCTATCTATAGTGAGTGAAGTCTCTCTGGGAGTGGGATAATAAACATTGAGTTTATCTATTTATAGTGAGTGAAGTCTCTCTGGGAGTGGGATATTAAACATTGAGTTTATCTATCTATAGTGAGTGAAGTCTCTCTGGGAGTGGGATAGTAAACATTGAGTTTATCTATCTATAGTGAGTGAATTCTCTCTCTCTGGGAGTGGGACAGTAAACATTGAGTTTATCTATCTATAGTGAGTGAAGTCTCTCTCTGGGAGTGGGATAGTAAACATTGAGTTTATCTATCTATAGTGAGTGTAGCCTCTCTCTGGGAGTGGGACAGTAAACATTGAGTTTCTCTATCTATAGTGAGTGAAGTCTCTCTGGGAGTGGGACAGTAAACATTGAGTTTATCTATTTATAGTGAGTGAAGCCTCTCTGGGAGTGGAATAGTAAACATTGAGTATATCTATCTATAGTGAGTGAAGTCTCTCTGGGAGTTGGATAGTAAACATTGAGTTTATCTATCTATAGTGAGTGAAGCCTCTCTGGGAGTGGAATAGTAAACATTGAGTATATCTATCTATAGTGGGTGAAGTCTCTCTCTGGGAGTGGGATAGTAAACATTGAGTTTATCTACCTATAGTGAGTGAAGTCTCTCTGGGAGTGGGATAGTAAACATTGAGTTTATCTACCTTTAGTGAGTGAAGTCTCTCTGGGAGTGGGATAGTAAACATTGAGTTTATCTACCTATAGTGAGTGAAGTCTCTCTGGGAGTGGGATAGTAAACATTGAGTTTATCTATCTGTAGTGAGTGAAGTCTCTCTCTGGGAGTGGGACAGTAAACATTGAGTTTATCTATCTGTAGTGAGTGAAGTCTCTCTCTGGGAGTGGGACAGTAAACATTGAGTTTATCTATTTTTGGGTGAGTGAAGTCTCTCTGGGAGTGGGATAGTAAACATTGAGTTTATCTACCTATAGTGAGTGAAGTCTCTCTCTGGGAGTGGGATAGTAAACATTGAGTTTATCTATCCACAGTGAGTGAAGTCTCTCTCTGGAAGTGGGCTAGTAAACAATGAGCTTATCTACCTATAGTGAGTGAAGTCTCTCTGGGAGTGGGATAGTAAACATTGAGTTTATCTATCTATAGTGAGTGAAGTCTCTCTCTGGCAGTGGGATAGTAAACATTGAGTTTATCTATCTATAGTGAGTGAAGTCTCTCTGGGAGTGGGATAGTAAACATTGAGTTTATCTATCTATAGTGAGTGAATTCTCTCTCTCTGGGAGTGGGACAGAAAACATTGAGTTTATCTATCTAAAGTGAGTGAAGTCTCTCTCTGGGAGTGGGATAGTAAACATTGAGTTTATCTATCTATAGTGAGTGAAGCCTCTCTCTGGGAGTGGGACAGTAAACATTGAGTTTATCTATCTATAGTGAGTGAAGTCTCTCTGGGAGTGGGACAGTAAACATTGAGTTTATCTACTTATAGTGAGTGAAGTCTCTCTGGGAGTTGGATAGTAAACATTGAGTTTATCTATCTATAGTGAGTGAAGTCTCTCTTGGAGTGGGACAGTAAAGTTTGAGTTTATCTATCTATAGTGAGTGAAGACTCTCTCTGGGAGTGGGATAGTAAACATTGAGTTTATCTACCTATAGTGAGTGAAGTCTCTCTCTGGGAGTGGGATAGTAAACATTGAGTTTATCTATTCATAGTGAGTGAAGTCTCTCTCTGGAAGTGGGATAGTAAACATTGAGCTTATCTACCTATAGTGAGTGAAGTCTCTCTGGGAGTGGGATAGTAAACATTGAGTTTATCTATCTATAGTGAGTGAAGTCTCTCTCTGGCAGTGGGATAGTAAACATTGAGTTTATCTATCTATAGTGAGTGAAGTCTCTCTGGGAGTGGGATAGTAAACATTAAGTTTATCTATCTATAGTGAGTGAATTCTCTCTCTGGGAGTGGGATAGTAAACATTGAGTTTATCTATCTATAGTGAGTGAAGTCTGTCTCTGGGAGTGGGATAATAAACATTGAGTTTATCTATCTATAGTGAGTGAAGCCTCTCTCTGGGAGTGGGACAGTAAACATTGAGTTTATCTATCTATAGTGAGTGAAGTCTCTCTGGGAGTGGGACAGTAAACATTGAGTTTATCTATTTATAGTGAGTGAAGTCTCTCTGGGAGTTGGATAGTAAACATTGAGTTTATCTACCTATAGTGAGTGAAGCCTCTCTGGGAGTGGGATAGTAAACATTGAGTTTATCTATCTGTAGTGAGTGAAGTCTCTCTCTGGGAGTGGGACAGTAAACATTGAGTTTATCTATCTATAGTGAGTGAAGTCTCTCTCTGGCAGTGGGATAGTAAACATTGAGTTTATCTATCTATAGTGAGTGAAGTCACTCTGGGAGTGGGATAGTAAACATTGAGTTTATCTATCTATAGTGAGTGAATTCTCTCTCTGGGAGTGGGATAGTAAACATTGAGTTTATCTTTCTATAGTGAGTGAAGTCTGTCTCTGGGAGTGGGATAGTAAACATTGAGTTTATCTATCTATAGTGAGTGAAGTCTCTCTCTGGGAGTGGGATAGTAAACATTGAGCTTATCTACCTATAGTGAGTGTCGTCTCTCTGGGAGTGGGATAGTAAACATTGAGTTTATCTATCTATAGTGAGTGAAGTCTCTCTCTGGGAGTGGGATAGTAAACATTGAGTTTATCTATCTATAGTGAGTGAAGTCTCTCTGGGAGCGGGATAGTAAACATTGAGTTTATCTATCTACAGTGAGTGAAGTCTCTCTCTGGGAGTGGGATAGTAAACATTGAGTTTATCTATCTATAGTGAGTGAAGTCTCTCTCTGGGAGTGGGATTGTAAACATTGAGTTTATCTATCAATAGTGAGTGAAGTCTCTCTCTGGGAGTGGGACAGTAAACATTGAGTTTTTCTATCTATAGTGAATGAATTCTCTCTCTGGGAGTGGGATAGTAAACCTTGAGTTTATCTATCTACAGTGAGTGAAGTCTCTCTCTGGGAGTGGGATAGTAAACATTGAGTTTACCTATTCATAGTGAGTGAAGTCTCTCTGGGAGTGGGATAGTAATCATTGAATGTATCTATCTATAGTGAGTGAATTCTCTCTGGGCGTGGGACAGTAAACATTGAGTTTATCTATCTATAGTGAGTGAAGTCTCTCTCTGGGAGTGGGATAGTAAACATTGAGTTTATCTATCTATAGTGAGTGAAGTCTGTCTCTGGGAGTGGGATAATAAACATTGAGTTTATCAATCTATAGTGAGTGAAGCCTCTCTCTGGGAGTGGGACAGTAAACATTGAGTTTATCTATCTATAGTGAGTGAAGTCTCTCTGGGAGTGGGACAGTAAACATTGAGTTTATCTATTTATAGTGAGTGAAGTCTCTCTGGGAGTTGGATAGTAAACATTGAGTTTATCTACCTATAGTGAGTGAAGCCTCTCTGGGAGTGGGATAGTAAACATTGAGTTTATCTATCTGTAGTGAGTGAAGTCTCTCTCTGGGAGTGGGACAGTAAACATTGAGTTTATCTATCTATAGTGAGTGAAGTCTCTCTCTGGCAGTGGGATAGTAAACATTGAGTTTATCTATCTATAGTGAGTGAAGTCTCTCTCTGGCAGTGGGATAGTAAACATTGAGTTTATCTATCTATAGTGAGTGAAGTCACTCTGGGAGTGGGATAGTAAACATTGAGTTTATCTATCTATAGTGAGTGAATTCTCTCTCTGGGAGTGGGATAGTAAACATTGAGTTTATCTTTCTATAGTGAGTGAAGTCTGTCTCTGGGAGTGGGATAGTAAACATTGAGTTTATCTATCTATAGTGAGTGAAGTCTCTCTCTGGGAGTGGGATAGTAAACATTGAGCTTATCTACCTATAGTGAGTGTCGTCTCTCTGGGAGTGGGATAGTAAACATTGAGTTTATCTATCTATAGTGAGTGAAGTCTCTCTCTGGGAGTGGGATAGTAAACATTGAGTTTATCTATCTATAGTGAGTGAAGTCTCTCTGGGAGCGGGATAGTAAACATTGAGTTTATCTATCTACAGTGAGTGAAGTCTCTCTCTGGGAGTGGGATAGTAAACATTGAGTTTATCTATCTATAGTGAGTGAAGTCTCTCTCTGGGAGTGGGATTGTAAATATTGAGTTTATCTATCAATAGTGAGTGAAGTCTCTCTCTGGGAGTGGGACAGTAAACATTGAGTTTTTCTATCTATAGTGAATGAATTCTCTCTCTGGGAGTGGGATAGTAAACCTTGAGTTTATCTATCTACAGTGAGTGAAGTCTCTCTCTGGGAGTGGGATAGTAAACATTGAGTTTACCTATTCATAGTGAGTGAAGTCTCTCTGGGAGTGGGATAGTAATCATTGAATGTATCTATCTATAGTGAGTGAATTCTCTCTGGGCGTGGGACAGTAAACATTGAGTTTATCTATCTATAGTGAGTGAAGTCTCTCTCTGGCAGTGGGATAGTAAACATTGAGTTTATCTATCTATAGTGAGTGAAGTCTCTCTGGGAGTGGGATAGTAAACATTAAGTTTATCTATCTATAGTGAGTGAATTCTCTCTCTGGGAGTGGGATAGTAAACATTGAGTTTATCTATCTATAGTGAGTGAAGTCTGTCTCTGGGAGTGGGATAATAAACATTGAGTTTATCTATCTATAGTGAGTGAAGCCTCTCTCTGGGAGTGGGACAGTAAACATTGAGTTTATCTATCTATAGTGAGTGAAGTCTCTCTGGGAGTGGGACAGTAAACATTGAGTTTATCTATTTATAGTGAGTGAAGTCTCTCTGGGAGTTGGATAGTAAACATTGAGTTTATCTACCTATAGTGAGTGAAGCCTCTCTGGGAGTGGGATAGTAAACATTGAGTTTATCTATCTGTAGTGAGTGAAGTCTCTCTCTGGGAGTGGGACAGTAAACATTGAGTTTATCTATCTATAGTGAGTGAAGTCTCTCTCTGGCAGTGGGATAGTAAACATTGAGTTTATCTATCTATAGTGAGTGAAGTCACTCTGGGAGTGGGATAGTAAACATTGAGTTTATCTATCTATAGTGAGTGAATTCTCTCTCTGGGAGTGGGATAGTAAACATTGAGTTTATCTTTCTATAGTGAGTGAAGTCTGTCTCTGGGAGTGGGATAGTAAACATTGAGTTTATCTATCTATAGTGAGTGAAGTCTCTCTCTGGGAGTGGGATAGTAAACATTGAGCTTATCTACCTATAGTGAGTGTCGTCTCTCTGGGAGTGGGATAGTAAACATTGAGTTTATCTATCTATAGTGAGTGAAGTCTCTCTCTGGGAGTGGGATAGTAAACATTGAGTTTATCTATCTATAGTGAGTGAAGTCTCTCTGGGAGCGGGATAGTAAACATTGAGTTTATCTATCTACAGTGAGTGAAGTCTCTCTCTGGGAGTGGGATAGTAAACATTGAGTTTATCTATCTATAGTGAGTGAAGTCTCTCTCTGGGAGTGGGATTGTAAACATTGAGTTTATCTATCAATAGTGAGTGAAGTCTCTCTCTGGGAGTGGGACAGTAAACATTGAGTTTTTCTATCTATAGTGAATGAATTCTCTCTCTGGGAGTGGGATAGTAAACCTTGAGTTTATCTATCTACAGTGAGTGAAGTCTCTCTCTGGGAGTGGGATAGTAAACATTGAGTTTACCTATTCATAGTGAGTGAAGTCTCTCTGGGAGTGGGATAGTAATCATTGAATGTATCTATCTATAGTGAGTGAATTCTCTCTGGGCGTGGGACAGTAAACATTGAGTTTATCTATCTATAGTGAGTGAAGTCTCTCTCTGGGAGTGGGATAGTAAAAATTGAGTTTATCTATCTATAGTGAGTGAAGTCTCTCTGGGAGTGGGAAAGTAAACATTGAGTTTATCTATCTATAGTGAGTGAAGTCTCTCTCTGGGAGTGGTATAGTAAACATTGAGTTTATCTATCTATTGTGAGTGAAGTGTCTCTCTGGGGGTGGGACAGTAAACATTGAGTTTATCTATCTATAGTGAGTGAAGTCTCTCTGGGAGTGTGACAGTAAACATTGAGTTTATCTATCTATAGTGAGTGAAGTCTCTCTCTCTGGGAGTGGGACAGTAAACATTGAGTTTATCTATTTATAGTGAGTGAAGTCTCTCTGGGAGTGGGATAGTAAACATTGAGTTTATCTATCGATAGTGAGTGAAGTCTCTCTGGGGGTGGGATAGTAAACATTGAGTTTATCTATCTATAGTGAGTGAAGTCTCTCTCTGGGAGTGGGATAGTAAACATTGAGTTTATCCATCTATTGTGAGTGAAGTCTCTCTCTGGGAGTGGGTTAGTAAACATTGAGTTTATCTATCTATAGTGAATGAAGTCTCTCTGGGAGAGGGACAGTAAACATTGAGTTTATCTATATATAGTGAGTGAAGTCTCTCTCTCTGGGAGTGGGATAGTAAACACTGAGTTTATCGATCTATAGTGAGTGAAGTCTCTCTGGGAGTGGGATAATAAACATTGAGTTTATCTATTTATAGTGAGTGAAGTCTCTCTGAGAGTGGGATAGTAAACATTGAGTTTATCTATCTATAGTGAGTGAAGTCTCTCTGGGAGTGGGATAGTAAACATTGAGTTTATAAAGCTATAGAGAGTAAAGTCTCTCTCTCTGGGAGTGGGACAGTAAACATTGAGTTTATCTATCTATAGTGAGTGAAGTCTCTCTCTGGGAGTGGGATAGTAAACATTGAGTTTATCTATCTATAGTGAGTGAAGTCTCTCTGGGAGTGGGACAGTAAACATTGAGTTTATCTATCTATAATGAGTGAAGTCTCTCTCTGGGAGTGGGGCAGTAATCATTGAGTTTATCTATTTATAGTGAGTGATGTCTCACTGGGAGTGGGATAGTAAACATTGAGTTTATCTATCTATAGTGAGTGAAGTCTCTCTGGAAGTGGGATAATAAACATTGAGTTTATCTATTTATAGTGAGTGAAGTCTCTCTGGGAGTGGGATAGTAAACATTGAGTTTATCTATCGATAGTGAGTGAAGTCTCTCTGGGAGTGGGATAGTAAACATTGAGTTTATAAAGCTATAGTGAGTAAAGTCTCTCTCTCTGGGAGTGGGACAGTAAACATTGAGTTTATCTATCTATAGTGAGTGAACTCTCTCTGGGAGTGGGATAGTAAACATTGAGTTTATCTATCTATAGTGAGTGAACTCTCTCTGGGAGTGGGATAGTAAACATTGAGTTTATCTATCTATAGTGAGTGAAGTCTCTCTCTGGGAGTGGGACAGTAAACATTGAGTTTATCTATTTATAGTGAGTGAAGTCTCTCTCTGGGAGTGGGACAGTAAACATTGAGTTTATCTATTTATAGTGAGTGAAGTCTCTCTGGGAGTGGGATAGTAAACATTGAGTTTATTTATCTATAGTGAGTGAAGTCTCTCTCTGGGAGTGGGATAGTAAACATTGAGTTTATCTATCTAAAGTGAGTGAAGTCTCTCTGGGAGTGGGACAGTAAACATTGAGTTTATCTATCGATAGTGAGTGAAGTCTCTCTGGGGGTGGGATAGTAAACATTGAGTTTATTTATCTATAGTGAGTGAAGTCTCTCTCTGGGAGTGGGATAGTAAACATTGAGTTTATCTATCTATAGTGAGTGAAGTCTCTCTCTGGGAGTGGGATAGTAAACATTGAGTTTATCTATCTATAGTGAGTGAAGTCTCTCTGGGAGTGGGATAGTAAACATTGAGTTTATCTATTTATAGTGAGTGAAGTCTCACTGGGAGTGGGATAGTAAACATTGAGTTTATCTATCTATAGTGAGTGAAGTCTCTCTGGGAGTGGGATAATAAACATTGAGTTTATCTATTTATAGTGAGTGAAGTCTCTCTGGGAGTGGGATATTAAATATTGAGTTTATCTATCTATAGTGAGTGAAGTCTCTCTGGGAGTGGGATAATAAACATTGAGTTTATCTATTTATAGTGAGTGAAGTCTCTCTGGGAGTGGGATAGTAAACATTGAGTTTATCTATCTATAGTGAGTGAAGTCTCTCTGGCAGTGGGATAGTAAACATTGAGTTTATCTATCTATAGTGAGTGAAGTCTCTCTGGGAGTGGGATAGTAAACATTGAGTTTATAAAGCTATAGAGAGTAAAGTCTCTCTCTCTGGGAGTGGGACAGTAAACATTGAGTTTATCTATCTATAGTGAGTGAAGTCTCTCTCTGGGAGTGGGATAGTAAACATTGAGTTTATCTATCTATAGTGAGTGAAGTCTCTCTGGGAGTGGGACAGTAAACATTGAGTTTATCTATCTATAATGAGTGAAGTCTCTCTCTGGGAGTGGGGCAGTAATCATTGAGTTTATCTATTTATAGTGAGTGATGTCTCACTGGGAGTGGGATAGTAAACATTGAGTTTATCTATCTATAGTGAGTGAAGTCTCTCTGGAAGTGGGATAATAAACATTGAGTTTATCTATTTATAGTGAGTGAAGTCTCTCTGGGAGTGGGATAGTAAACATTGAGTTTATCTATCGATAGTGAGTGAAGTCTCTCTGGGAGTGGGATAGTAAACATTGAGTTTATAAAGCTATAGTGAGTAAAGTCTCTCTCTCTGGGAGTGGGACAGTAAACATTGAGTTTATCTATCTATAGTGAGTGAACTCTCTCTGGGAGTGGGATAGTAAACATTGAGTTTATCTATCTATAGTGAGTGAACTCTCTCTGGGAGTGGGATAGTAAACATTGAGTTTATCTATCTATAGTGAGTGAAGTCTCTCTCTGGGAGTGGGACAGTAAACATTGAGTTTATCTATTTATAGTGAGTGAAGTCTCTCTCTGGGAGTGGGACAGTAAACATTGAGTTTATCTATTTATAGTGAGTGAAGTCTCTCTGGGAGTGGGATAGTAAACATTGAGTTTATTTATCTATAGTGAGTGAAGTCTCTCTCTGGGAGTGGGATAGTAAACATTGAGTTTATCTATCTAAAGTGAGTGAAGTCTCTCTGGGAGTGGGACAGTAAACATTGAGTTTATCTATCGATAGTGAGTGAAGTCTCTCTGGGGGTGGGATAGTAAACATTGAGTTTATTTATCTATAGTGAGTGAAGTCTCTCTCTGGGAGTGGGATAGTAAACATTGAGTTTATCTATCTATAGTGAGTGAAGTCTCTCTCTGGGAGTGGGATAGTAAACATTGAGTTTATCTATCTATAGTGAGTGAAGTCTCTCTGGGAGTGGGATAGTAAACATTGAGTTTATCTATTTATAGTGAGTGAAGTCTCACTGGGAGTGGGATAGTAAACATTGAGTTTATCTATCTATAGTGAGTGAAGTCTCTCTGGGAGTGGGATAATAAACATTGACTTTATCTATTTATAGTGAGTGAAGTCTCTCTGGGAGTGGGATATTAAATATTGAGTTGATCTATCTATAGTGAGTGAAGTCTCTCTGGGAGTGGGACAGTAAACATTGAGTTTATCTATCTATAGTGAGTGAAGTCTCTCTGGGAGTGTGACAGTAAACATTGAGTTTATCTATCTATAGTGAGTGAAGTCTCTCTCTCTGGGAGTGGGACAGTAAACATTGAGTTTATCTATTTATAGTGAGTGAAGTCTCTCTGGGAGTGGGATAGTAAACATTGAGTTTATCTATCGATAGTGAGTGAAGTCTCTCTGGGGGTGGGATAGTAAACATTGAGTTTATCTATCTATAGTGAGTGAAGTCTCTCTCTGGGAGTGGGATAGTAAACATTGAGTTTATCCATCTATTGTGAGTGAAGTCTCTCTCTGGGAGTGGGTTAGTAAACATTGAGTTTATCTATCTATAGTGAATGAAGTCTCTCTGGGAGAGGGACAGTAAACATTGAGTTTATCTATATATAGTGAGTGAAGTCTCTCTCTCTGGGAGTGGGATAGTAAACACTGAGTTTATCGATCTATAGTGAGTGAAGTCTCTCTGGGAGTGGGATAATAAACATTGAGTTTATCTATTTATAGTGAGTGAAGTCTCTCTGGGAGTGGGATAGTAAACATTGAGTTTATCTATCTATAGTGAGTGAAGTCTCTCTGGGAGTGGGATAGTAAACATTGAGTTTATAAAGCTATAGAGAGTAAAGTCTCTCTCTCTGGGAGTGGGACAGTAAACATTGAGTTTATCTATCTATAGTGAGTGAAGTCTCTCTCTGGGAGTGGGATAGTAAACATTGAGTTTATCTATCTATAGTGAGTGAAGTTTCTCTGGGAGTGGGACAGTCAACATTGAGTTTATCTATCTATAATGAGTGAAGTCTCTCTCTGGGAGTGGGGCAGTAATCATTGAGTTTATCTATTTATAGTGAGTGATGTCTCACTGGGAGTGGGATAGTAAACATTGAGTTTATCTATCTATAGTGAGTGAAGTCTCTCTGGAAGTGGGATAATAAACATTGAGTTTATCTATTTATAGTGAGTGAAGTCTCTCTGGGAGTGGGATAGTAAACATTGAGTTTATCTATCGATAGTGAGTGAAGTCTCTCTGGGAGTGGGATAGTAAACATTGAGTTTATAAAGCTATAGTGAGTAAAGTCTCTCTCTCTGGGAGTGGGACAGTAAACATTGAGTTTATCTATCTATAGTGAGTGAACTCTCTCTGGGAGTGGGATAGTAAACATTGAGTTTATCTATCTATAGTGAGTGAACTCTCTCTGGGAGTGGGATAGTAAACATTGAGTTTATCTATCTATAGTGAGTGAAGTCTCTCTCTGGGAGTGGGACAGTAAACATTGAGTTTATCTATTTATAGTGAGTGAAGTCTCTCTCTGGGAGTGGGACAGTAAACATTGAGTTTATCTATTTATAGTGAGTGAAGTCTCTCTGGGAGTGGGATAGTAAACATTGAGTTTATTTATCTATAGTGAGTGAAGTCTCTCTCTGGGAGTGGGATAGTAAACATTGAGTTTATCTATCTAAAGTGAGTGAAGTCTCTCTGGGAGTGGGACAGTAAACATTGAGTTTATCTATCGATAGTGAGTGAAGTCTCTCTGGGGGTGGGATAGTAAACATTGAGTTTATTTATCTATAGTGAGTGAAGTCTCTCTCTGGGAGTGGGATAGTAAACATTGAGTTTATCTATCTATAGTGAGTGAGGTCTCTCTGGGAGTGGGATAGTAAACATTGAGTTTATCTATCTATACTGAGTGAAGTCTTGCTGGAAGTGGGTAGTAAGCATTGAGTTTATCTATCTATAGTGAGTGAAGTCTCTCTGTCTGGGAGTGGGACAGTAAACATTGAGTTTATCTATCTATAGCGAGTGAAGTCTCTCTGGCAGTGGGATAGTAAACATTGAGTTTATCTATCTATAGTGAGTGAAGTCTCTCTGGGAGTGGGATAGTAAACATTGAGTTTATCTATCTATAGTGAGTGAAGTCTCTCTCTGGGAGTGGGACAGTAAACATTGAGTTTATCTATCAATAGTGAGTGAAGTCTCTCTGGGAGTGGTATAGTAATCCTTGAGTTTATCTATCTATAGTGAGTGAAGTCTCTCTGGGATTTGGATAGTAAACATTGAGTTTATCTATCTATAGTGAGTGAAGTCTCCCTGGGAGTGGGATAGTAAACATTGAGTTTCTCTATCTATAGTGAGTGAAGTCTCTCTCTGGGAGTGGGATAGTAAACATTGAGTTTATCTTTCTTTAGTGAGTGAAGTCTCTCTGGGAGTGGAATAGTAAACATTGAGTTTATCTATCTATAGTGAGTGAAGTCTCTCTCTGGGAGTGGGATAGTAAACATTGAGTTTATCTATCTATAGTGAGTGAAGTCTCTCTCTGGAAGTGGGATAGTAAACATTGAGCTTATCTACCTATAGTGAGTGAAGTCTCTCTGGGAGTGGGATAGTAAACATTGAGTTTATCTATCTATAGTGAGTGAAGTCTCTCTGGGAGTGGGATAATAAACATTGAGTTTATCTATTTATAGTGAGTGAAGTCTCTCTGGGAGTGGGATAGTAAACATTGAGTTTATCTATCTATAGTGAGTGAAGTCTCTCTGGGAGTGGGATAGTAAACATTGAGTTTATATATCTATAGTGAGTGAAATCTCTCTCTGGGAGTGGGACATTAAACATTGAGTTTATCTATCTATAGTGAGTGAAGTCTCTTTCTGGGAGAGGGATAGTAAACATTGAGTTTATCGATCTATAGTGAGTGAAGTCACTCTCTGGGAGTGGGACAGTAAACATTGAGTTTATCTATCTATAGTGAGTGAAGCCTCTCTGGGAGTGGAATAGTAAACATTGAGTATATCTATCTATAGTGGGTGAAGTCTCTCTCTGGGAGTGGGACAGTAAACATTGAGTTTATCTATCTGTAGTGAGTGAAGTCTCTCTCTGGGAGTGGGACAGTAATCATTGAGTTTATCTATCTATAGTGAGTGAAGTCTCTCTCTGGGAGTGGGATAGTAAACATTGAGTTTATCTACCTATAGTGAGTGAAGTCTCTCTGGGAGTGGTATAGTAAACATTGAGTTTATCTACCTATAGTGAGTTAAGTCTCTCTGGGAGTGGGATAGTAAACATTGAGTTTATCTATCTATAGTGAGTGAAGTCTCTCTCTGAGAGTGGGATAGTAAACATTGAGTTTATCTATCTATAGTGAGTGAAGTCTCTCTGGGAGCGGGATAGTAAACATTGAGTTTATCTATGTATAGTGAGTGAAGTCTTTCTCTGGGAGTGGGATAGTAAACATTGAGTTTATCTATCTATAGTGACTGAAGTCTCTCTCTGGGAGTGGGATAGTAAACATTGAGTTTATCCATCTATAGTGAGTGAAGTCTCTCTCTGGGAGTGGGATAGTAAACATTGAGTTTATCTATCTATAGTGAGTGAAGTCTCTCTCTGGGAGTGGGATAGTAAACATTGAGTTTATCTATCTATAGTGACTGAAGTCTCTCTCTGGGAGTGGGATAGTAAACATTGAGTTTATCCATCTATAGTGAGTGAAGTCTCTCTCTGGGAGTGGGATAGTAAACATTGAGTTTATCTATCTATAGTGAGTGAAGTCTCTCTCTGGGAGTGGGATAGTAAACATTGAGTTTATCTATCTATAGTGAGTGAAGTCTCTCTGGGAGTGGGATAGTAAACATTGAGTTTATCTATTTATAGTGAGTGAAGTCTCACTGGGAGTGGGATAGTAAACATTGAGTTTATCTATCTATAGTGAGTGAAGTCTCTCTGGGAGTGTGATAATAAACATTGAGTTTATCTATTTATAGTGAGTGAAGTCTCTCTGGGAGTGGGATATTAAACATTGAGTTTATCTATCTATAGTGAGTGAAGTCTCTCTGGGAGTGGGATAGTAAACATTGAGTTTATCTATCTATAGTGAGTGAATTCTCTCTCTCTGGGAGTGGGACAGTAAACATTGAGTTTATCTATCTATAGTGAGTGAAGTCTCTCTCTGGGAGTGGGATAGTAAACATTGAGTTTATCTATCTATAGTGAGTGTAGCCTCTCTCTGGGAGTGGGACAGTAAACATTGAGTTTATCTATCTATAGTGAGTGAAGTCTCTCTGGGAGTGGGACAGTAAACATTGAGTTTATCTATTTATAGTGAGTGAAGCCTCTCTGGGAGTGGAATAGTAAACATTGAGTATATCTATCTATAGTGAGTGAAGTCTCTCTGGGAGTTGGATAGTAAACATTGAGTTTATCTATCTATAGTGAGTGAAGCCTCTCTGGGAGTGGAATAGTAAACATTGAGTATATCTATCTATAGTGGGTGAAGTCTCTCTCTGGGAGTGGGATAGTAAACATTGAGTTTATCTACCTATAGTGAGTGAAGTCTCTCTGGGAGTGGGATAGTAAACATTGAGTTTATCTACCTTTAGTGAGTGAAGTCTCTCTGGGAGTGGGATAGTAAACATTGAGTTTATCTACCTATAGTGAGTGAAGTCTCTCTGGGAGTGGGATAGTAAACATTGAGTTTATCTATCTGTAGTGAGTGAAGTCTCTCTCTGGGAGTGGGACAGTAAACATTGAGTTTATCTATCTGTAGTGAGTGAAGTCTCTCTCTGGGAGTGGGACAGTAAACATTGAGTTTATCTATCTATAGTGAGTGAAGTCTCTCTGGGAGTGGGATAGTAAACATTGAGTTTATCTACCTATAGTGAGTGAAGTCTCTCTCTGGGAGTGGGATAGTAAACATTGAGTTTATCTATCCACAGTGAGTGAAGTCTCTCTCTGGAAGTGGGCTAGTAAACAATGAGCTTATCTACCTATAGTGAGTGAAGTCTCTCTGGGAGTGGGTTGGTAAACATTGAGTTTATCTATCTATAGTGAGTGAAGTCTCTCTCTGGCAGTGGGATAGTAAACATTGAGTTTATCTATCTATAGTGAGTGAAGTCTCTCTGGGAGTGGGATAGTAAACATTGAGTTTATCTATCTATAGTGAGTGAATTCTCTCTCTCTGGGAGTGGGACAGTAAACATTGAGTTTATCTATCTAAAGTGAGTGAAGTCTCTCTCTGGGAGTGGGATAGTAAACATTGAGTTTATCTATCTATAGTGAGTGAAGCCTCTCTCTGGGAGTGGGACAGTAAACATTGAGTTTATCTATCTATAGTGAGTGAAGTCTCTCTGGGAGTGGGACAGTAAACATTGAGTTTATCTACTTATAGTGAGTGAAGTCTCTCTGGGAGTGGGATAGTAAACATTGAGTTTATCTATCTATAGTGAGTGAAGCCTCTCTCTGGGAGTGGGACAGTAAACATTGAGTTTATCTATCTATAGTGAGTGAAGTCTCTCTGGGAGTGGGACAGTAAACATTGAGTTTATCTACTTATAGTGAGTGAAGTCTCTCTGGGAGTTGGATAGTAAACATTGAGTTTATCTATTTATAGTGAGTGAAGTCTCTCTGGGAGTGGGATAGTAAACATTGAGTTTATCTATCCATAGTGAGTGAAGTCTCTCTCTGGAAGTGGGATAGTAAACATTGAGCTTATCTACCTATAGTGAGTGAAGTCTCTCTGGGAGTGGGATAGTAAACATTGAGTTTATCTATCTATAGTGAGTGAAGTCTCTCTCTGGCAGTGGGATAGTAAACATTGAGTTTATCTATCTATAGTGAGTGAAGTCTCTCTGGGAGTGGGATAGTAAACATTAAGTTTATCTATCTATAGTGAGTGAATTCTCTCTCTGGGAGTGGGATAGTAAACATTGAGTTTATCTATCTATAGTGAGTGAAGTCTGTCTCTGGGAGTGGGATAATAAACATTGAGTTTATCTATCTATAGTGAGTGAAGCCTCTCTCTGGGAGTGGGACAGTAAACATTGAGTTTATCTATCTATAGTGAGTGAAGTCTCTCTGGGAGTGGGACAGTAAACATTGAGTTTATCTATTTATAGTGAGTGAAGTCTCTCTGGGAGTTGGATAGTAAACATTGAGTTTATCTACCTATAGTGAGTGAAGCCTCTCTGGGAGTGGGATAGTAAACATTGAGTTTATCTATCTGTAGTGAGTGAAGTCTCTCTCTGGGAGTGGGACAGTAAACATTGAGTTTATCTATCTATAGTGAGTGAAGTCTCTCTCTGGGAGTGGGACAGTAAACATTGAGTTTATCTATCCATAGTGAGTGAAGTCTCTCTCTGGCAGTGGGATAGTAAACATTGAGTTTATCTATCTATAGTGAGTGAAGTCACTCTAGGAGTGGGATAGTAAACATTGAGTTTATCTATCTATAGTGAGTGAATTCTCTCTCTGGGAGTGGGATAGTAAACATTGAGTTTATCTTTCTATAGTGAGTGAAGTCTGTCTCTGGGAGTGGGATAGTAAACATTGAGTTTATCTATCTATAGTGAGTGAAGTCTCTCTCTGGGAGTGGGATAGTAAACATTGAGCTTATCTACCTATAGTGAGTGTCGTCTCTCTGGGAGTGGGATAGTAAACATTGAGTTTATCTATCTATAGTGAGTGAAGTCTCTCTCTGGGAGTGGGATAGTAAACATTGAGTTTATCTATCTATAGTGAGTGAAGTCTCTCTGGGAGCGGGATAGTAAACATTGAGTTTATCTATCTACAGTGAGTGAAGTCTCTCTCTGGGAGTGGGATAGTAAACATTGAGTTTATCTATCTATAGTGAGTGAAGTCTCTCTCATGGAGTGGGATTGTAAACATTGAGTTTATCTATCAATAGTGAGTGAAGTCTCTCTCTGGGAGTGGGACAGTAAACATTGAGTTTTTCTATCTATAGTGAATGAATTCTCTCTCTGGGAGTGGGATAGTAAACCTTGAGTTTATCTATCTACAGTGAGTGAAGTCTCTCTCTGGGAGTGGGATAGTAAACATTGAGTTTACCTATTCATAGTGAGTGAAGTCTCTCTGGGAGTGGGATAGTAATCATTGAATGTATCTATCTATAGTGAGTGAATTCTCTCTGGGCGTGGGACAGTAAACATTGAGTTTATCTATCTATAGTGAGTGAAGTCTCTCTCTGGGAGTGGGATAGTAAAAATTGAGTTTATCTATCTATAGTGAGTGAAGTCTCTCTGGGAGTGGGAAAGTAAACATTGAGTTTATCTATCTATAGTGAGTGAAGTCTCTCTCTGGGAGTGGTATAGTAAACATTGAGTTTATCTATCTATTGTGAGTGAAGTGTCTCTCTGGGAGTGGGACAGTAAACATTGAGTTTATCTATCTATAGTGAGTGAAGTCTCTCTGGGAGTGTGACAGTAAACATTGAGTTTATCTATCTATAGTGAGTGAAGTCTCTCTCTCTGGGAGTGGGACAGTAAACATTGAGTTTATCTATTTATAGTGAGTGAAGTCTCTCTGGGAGTGGGATAGTAAACATTGAGTTTATCTATCGATAGTGAGTGAAGTCTCTCTGGGGGTGGGATAGTAAACATTGAGTTTATCTATCTATAGTGAGTGAAGTCTCTCTCTGGGAGTGGGATAGTAAACATTGAGTTTATCCATCTATTGTGAGTGAAGTCTCTCTCTGGGAGTGGGTTAGTAAACATTGAGTTTATCTATCTATAGTGAATGAAGTCTCTCTGGGAGAGGGACAGTAAACATTGAGTTTATCTATATATAGTGAGTGAAGTCTCTCTCTCTGGGAGTGGGATAATAAACACTGAGTTTATCGATCTATAGTGAGTGAAGTCTCTCTGGGAGTGGGATAATAAACATTGAGTTTATCTATTTATAGTGAGTGAAGTCTCTCTGGGAGTGGGATAGTAAACATTGAGTTTATCTATCTATAGTGAGTGAAGTCTCTCTGGGAGTGGGATAGTAAACATTGAGTTTATAAAGCTATAGAGAGTAAAGTCTCTCTCTCTGGGAGTGGGACAGTAAACATTGAGTTTATCTATCTATAGTGAGTGAAGTCTCTCTCTGGGAGTGGGATAGTAAACATTGAGTTTATCTATCTATAGTGAGTGAAGTCTCTCTGGGAGTGGGACAGTAAACATTGAGTTTATCTATCTATAATGAGTGAAGTCTCTCTCTGGGAGTGGGGCAGTAATCATTGAGTTTATCTATTTATAGTGAGTGATGTCTCACTGGGAGTGGGATAGTAAACATTGAGTTTATCTATCTATAGTGAGTGAAGTCTCTCTGGAAGTGGGATAATAAACATTGAGTTTATCTATTTATAGTGAGTGAAGTCTCTCTGGGAGTGGGATAGTAAACATTGAGTTTATAAAGCTATAGTGAGTAAAGTCTCTCTCTCTGGGAGTGGGACAGTAAACATTGAGTTTATCTATCTATAGTGAGTGAACTCTCTCTGGGAGTGGGATAGTAAACATTGAGTTTATCTATCTATAGTGAGTGAACTCTCTCTGGGAGTGGGATAGTAAACATTGAGTTTATCTATCTATAGTGAGTGAAGTCTCTCTCTGGGAGTGGGACAGTAAACATTGAGTTTATCTATTTATAGTGAGTGAAGTCTCTCTCTGGGAGTGGGACAGTAAACATTGAGTTTATCTATTTATAGTGAGTGAAGTCTCTCTGGGAGTGGGATAGTAAACATTGAGTTTATTTATCTATAGTGAGTGAAGTCTCTCTCTGGGAGTGGGATAGTAAACATTGAGTTTATCTATCTAAAGTGAGTGAAGTCTCTCTGGGAGTGGGACAGTAAACATTGAGTTTATCTATCGATAGTGAGTGAAGTCTCTCTGGGGGTGGGATAGTAAACATAGAGTTTATTTATCTATAGTGAGTGAAGTCTCTCTCTGGGAGTGGGATAGTAAACATTGAGTTTATCTATCTATAGTGAGTGAGGTCTCTCTGGGAGTGGGATAGTAAACATTGAGTTTATCTATCTATAGTGAGTGAAGTCTTGCTGGAAGTGGGTAGTAATCATTGAGTTTATCTATCTATAGTGAGTGAAGTCTCTCTGTCTGGGAGTGGGACAGTAAACATTGAGTTTATCTATCTATAGTGAGTGAAGTCTCTCTGGCAGTGGGATAGTAAACATTGAGTTTATCTATCTATAGTGAGTGAAGTCTCTCTGGGAGTGGGATAGTAAACATTGAGTTTATCTATCTATAGTGAGTGAAGTCTCTCTCTGGGAGTGGGACAGTAAACATTGAGTTTATCTATCAATAGTGAGTGAAGTCTCTCTGGGAGTGGTATAGTAATCCTTGAGTTTATCTATCTACAGTGAGTGAAGTCTCTCTGGGATTTGGATAGTAAACATTGAGTTTATCTATCTATAGTGAGTGAAGTCTCCCTGGGAGTGGGATAGTAAACATTGAGTTTCTCTATCTATAGTGAGTGAAGTCTCTCTCTGGGAGTGGGATAGTAAACATTGAGTTTATCTTTCTTTAGTGAGTGAAGTCTCTCTGGGAGTGGAATAGTAAACATTGAGTTTATCTATCTATAGTGAGTGAAGTCTCTCTCTGGGAGTGGGATAGTAAACATTGAGTTTATCTATCTATAGTGAGTGAAGTCTCTCTCTGGAAGTGGGATAGTAAACATTGAGCTTATCTACCTACAGTGAGTGAAGTCTCTCTGGGAGTGGGATAGTAAACATTGAGTTTATCTATCTATAGTGAGTGAATTCTCTATCTGGGAGTGGGATAGTAAACATTGAGTTTATCTATCTATAGTGAGTGAAGTCTCTCTGGGAGTGGGATAGTAAACATTGAGTTTATCTATCTATAGTGAGTGAAGTCTCTCTCTGGGAGTGGGATAGTAAACATTGAGTTTATCTATCTTTAGTGAGTGAAGTCTCTCTCTGGAAGTGGGATAGTAAACATTGAGCTTATCTACCTATAGTGAGTGAAGTCTTTCTGGGAGTTGGATAGTAAACATTGAGTTTATCTATCTATAGTGACTGAAGTCTCTCTCTGGGAGTGGGATAGCAAACATTGAGTATATCTATCTATAGTGAGTGAAGTCTCTCTGGGAGTGGGATAGTAAACATTGAGTTTATCTATCTATAGTGAGTGAAGTCTCACTCTGGGAGTGGGATAGTAAACATTGAGTTTATCTATCTATAATGAGTGAAGTCTCTCTCTGGGAGTGGGATAGTAAACATTGAGTTTATCTATCTATAGTGAGTGAAGTCTCTCTGGGAGCGGGATAGTAAACATTGAGTTTATCTATCTATAGTGAGTGAAGTCTCTCTCTGGGAGTGGGATAGTAAACATTGAGTTTATCTATCTATAGTGAGTGAAGTCTCTCTCTGGGAGTGGGATAGTAATCATTGAGTTTATCTATCTATAGTGAGTGAAGTCTCTCTCTGGGAGTGGGATAGTAAACATTGAGTTTATCTATCTATAGTGAGTGAAGTCTCTCTCTGGGAGTGGGATAGTAAACATTGAGTTTATCTATCTATAGTGAGTGAAGTCTCTCTGGGAGTGGGATAGTAAACATTGAGTTTATCTATTTATAGTGAGTGAAGCCTCACTGGGAGTGGGATAGTAAACATTGAGTTTATCTATCTATAGTGAGTGAAGTCTCTCTGGGAGTGGGATAATAAACATTGAGTTTATCTATTTATAGTGAGTGAAGTCTCTCTGGGAGTGGGATAATAAACATTGAGTTTATATATCTATAGTGAGTGAAATCTCTCTGGGAGTGGGATAGTAAACATTGAGTTTATCTATCTATAGTGAGTGAAGTCTCTCTGGGAGTGGGATAGTAAACATTGAGTTTATATATCTATAGTGAGTGAAATCTATCTCTGGGAGTGGGACATTAAACATTGAGTTTATCTATCTATAGTGAGTGAAGTCTCTTTCTGGGAGAGGGATAGTAAACATTGAGTTTATCGATCTATAGTGAGTGAAGTCTCTCTCTGGGAGTGGGACAGTAAACATTGAGTTTATCTATCTATAGTGAGTAAAGTCTCTCTGGGAGTGGGACAGTAAACATTGAGTTTATCTATTTATAGTGAGTGAAGTCTCTCTGGGAGTTGGATAGTAAACATTGAGTTTATCAATCAAAAGTGAGTGAAGCCTCTCTGGGAGTGGGATAGTAAACATTGAGTATATCTATCTATAGTGAGTGAAGTCTCTCTCTGGGAGTGGGATAGTAAATATTGAGTTTATCTATCTATAGTGAGTGAAGTCTCTCTCTGGGAGTGGGATAGTAAACATTGAGCTTATCTACCTATAGTGAGTGAAGTCTCTCTGGGAGTGGGATAGTAAACATTGAGTTTATCTATCTATAGTGAGTGAAGTCTCTCTCTGGGAGTGGGATAGTAAACATTGAATGTATCTATCTATCGTGAGTGAAGTCTCTCTCTGGGAGTGGGATAGTAAATATTGAGTTTATCTATCTATAGTGAGTGAAGTCTCTCTCTGGGAGTGGGATAGTAAACATTGAGCTTATCTACCTATAGTGAGTGAAGTCTCTCTGGGAGTGGGATAGTAAACATTGAGTTTATCAATCTATAGTGAGTGAAGTCTCTCTGGGAGCGGGATAGTAAACATTGAGTTTATCTATCTATAGTGAGTGAAGTCTCTCTCTGGGAGTGGGATAGTAAACATTGAGTTTATCTATCTATAGTGAGTGATGTCTCTCTCTGGGAGTGGGATAGTAATCATTGAGTTTATCTATCTATAGTGAGTGAAGTCTCTCTCTGGGAGTGGGATAGTAAACATTGAGTTTATCTATCTATAGTGAGTGAAGTCTCTCTCTGGGAGTGGGATAGTAAACATTGAGTTTATCTATCTATAGTGAGTGAAGTCTCTCTGGGAGTGGGATAGTAAACATTGAGTTTATCTATTTATAGTGAGTGAAGTCTCAGTGGGAGTGGGATAGTAAACATTGAGTTTATCTATCTATAGTGAGTGAAGTCTCTCTGGGAGTGGGATAATAAACATTGAGTTTATCTATTTATAGTGAGTGAAGTCTCTCTGGGAGTGGGATAGTAAACATTGAGTTTATCTATCTATAGTGAGTGAAGTCTCTCTGGGAGTGGGATAGTAAACATTGAGTTTATATATCTATAGTGAGTGAATTCTCTCTCTCTGGGAGTGGGACAGTAAACTTTGAGTTTATCTATCTATAGTGAGTGAAGTCTCTCTCTGGGAGTGGGATAGTAAACATTGAGTTTATCTATCTATATTGAGTGAAGTCTCTCTCTGGGAGTGGGACAGTAAACATTGAGTTTATCTATCTATAGTGAGTGAAGTCTCTCTGGGAGTGGGACAGTAAACATTGAGTTTATCTATTTATAGTGAGTGAAGTCTCTCTGGGAGTTGGATAGTAAACATTGAGTTTATCAATCAAAAGTGAGTGAAGCCTCTCTGGGAGTGGGATAGTAAACATTGAGTATATCTATCTATAGTGGGTGAAGTCTCTCTCTGGGAGTGGGATAGTAAACATTGAGTTTATCTACCTATAGTGAGTGAAGTCTCTCTGGGAGTGGGATAGTAAACATTGAGTTTATCTACCTTTAGTGAGTGAAGTCTCTCTGGGAGTGGGATAGTAAACATTGAGTTTATCTTCCTATAGTGAGTGAAGTCTCTCTGGGAGTGGGATAGTAAACATTGAGTTTATCTATCTGTAGTGAGTGAAGTCTCTCTCTGGGAGTGGGACAGTAAACATTGAGTTTATCTATCTGTAGTGAGTGAAGTCTCTCTCTGGGAGTGGGACAGTAAACATTGAGTTTATCTATCTGTAGTGAGTGAAGTCTCTCTCTGGGAGTGGGATAGTAAACATTGAGTTTATCTATCTATAGTGAGAGAAGTCTCTCTGGGAGTGGGATAGTAAAGTTTGAGTTTATCTATCTATAGTGAGTGAAAACTCTCTCTGGGAGTGGTATAGTAAACATTGAGTTTATCTATCCATAGTGAGTGAAGTCTCTCTCTGGAAGTGGGATAGTAAACATTGAGCTTATCTACCTATAGTGAGTGAAGTCTCTCTGGGAGTGGAATAGTAAACATTGAGTTTATCTATCTGTAGTGAGTGAAGTCTCTCTCTGGGAGTGGGACAGTAAACATTGAGTTTATCTATCTATAGTGAGTTAAGTCTCTCTTGGGTGTGGGACAGTAAACATTGAGTTTATCTATTTATAGTGATTGAAGTATCTCTCTGGGAGTGGGATAGTATACATTGAGTTTATCTATCTATAGTGAGTGAAGTCTCTCTCTCTGGGAGTGGGACAGTAAACATTGAGTTTATCTATTTATAGTGAGTGAAGTCTCTCTGGGAGTGGGATAGTAAACATTGAGTTTATCTATCGACAGTGAGTGAAGTCTCTCTCTCTGGGAGTGGGACAGTAAACATTGAGTTTCTCTATCTTTGGTGAGTGAAGTTTCTCTCTCTGGGAGTGGGATAGTAAACATTGAGTTTATCTACCTATAGTGAGTGAAGTCTCTCTCTGGGAGTGGGATAGTAAACATTGAGTTTATCTATCGATTGTGAGTGAAGTCTCGCTCTCTGGGAGTGGGACAGTAAACATTGAGTTTATCTATCTATAGAGAGTGAAGTCACTGTCTGGGAGTGGATAGTAAACATTGAGTTTATCTATGTATAGTGAGTGAAGCCTCTCTGGGAGTGGGATCGTAAACATTACGTTTATCTACCTATGGTCAGTGAAGTCTCTCTCTGGGAGTGGGATAGTAAACATTGAGTTTATCTCTCTACAGTGAGTGAAGTCTCTCTCTGGGAGTGGGATAGTAAACATTGTGTTTATCTATTTATAGTGAGTGAAGTCTCTCTCTGGGAGTGGGATAATAAACATTGAGTTTATCTATCTATAGTGAGTGAAGTCTCTCTATCTGGGATTGGGACAGTAAACATTGTAGGTTTTCGGGCAATTCGGCCCTTTTTGGAGAAACTCAGAGACTGTAAACCGACTTTCCAGCCAAGGGAACAGAACCAGTTTTCCCAGCAGGCTTGGCCCGCTGAGCTGAGTAAGGGCATAAATACATAAACATTTACAAACACCCCCCTAGGAGCTACAAGGAAGAAGGAGCCAGACAACAAGATAACATCAAGACACAGACAAAGGGGCACGGGAATACACAGGAGGCTTGCATGCAAGCAGGACAATGGGATGGTCATAGCCCCATGCAAATGTAAATGACCTGGCCTCCACCAGAGCAGAATCCAATCAACACCCCATCAACATAGCAGCATCTCCGGAGCAGATGGAAGTCTTTGAAAATCTTCAAGGGAGCTCAACCTCGTTATCTCAAAAAAACAGACTGGAGGCGGACCTAGGGGAGGTACTCCCATCTCGACAGGTCTGACCGGCTCAAAGGGGGCGGGACCAGCGGGAACTTTAAATCTTACCTTTTTCAATGCAAAAGGGGCTGGCCGATCACAGAACAAAGCCAGGTAAAGCAATATAAAAGGGGCTGTGTTTTCAATTGGGGGGCTCTTCGTTCCTGGCTCGACCTCTGCACCCCTGACTTGACCTCTGCAGCCTGTGACCGTAAGTAACCCGCAGCAGCTTGCGAAACTCCCTTGATTTTAATAGTGGTTGAGGCTATGGGGAAGGGAACTTGTTTTGTGCCTTGTGATTTTGCTAAAACCTGTGTAACCGTAAGAATTTTCGTTGTGTCCGCTATATTACCTTTTGAATAGACTTAGTTGTATTAGAGCATAAGATTTTATTGTGTTTCTTCTGTTGATGATTTTGACCTGGGTTTTACAATAAATCTTGATTTGATGCTAATTGGAGTCGTTTAAATTCTTCAATCCTTCACCAGCGATCTCTGACCAAGTCATTGTTAAAAATACTCCTCACCTTAATTCCGGGTTCAAGAATCGAGGGTCATCTTGAGCGGTTCACTCAGGACAGACTGCTGGTTAGGAAATAAACAACAGTGTCCTATTCTCTCTCTTGGGAAGGCTACTCTAGTGGAGTAGGAACCGGGTGGGGGTTGTACCACCGGCAAGAGAGAGAATCACCTGGGTATTGGTAGGGGTCTGGAGATCTGTGTGATATAAGTCTCAGGCTGTCGGTTAGGAATAAACGGCAGGCTTGAATCAGTGCTCTCTTCAGTGGAAGTGTCCCAGCGCGACATCCCCTGGCCTCTGAAGTTTCAGTGCCAGCTGGAGAGAGACACACACAGATATTCAAACCCCAGATATCGGCCCAGTAGTGGAGTAGCGGAGATGGCACCCTCTACAATGGCGACCGGGGCAGGAGCCCGGTGGTTTGGAGTATGTGACTTGGCAGAGGGGGTGAGGGAACGAAGCAAAATGGAGGAGAGAATATCCTCGTATTTGTGGAAAAAGGTCAACCTCACCAAACCTTGGGTCTCAGAATTAATCAATGCGGAGCAACCGGTAATGGCAGCGGCTGCATGGACAGAAAGCAAGGCGCACAAAAGGCACTTGGAGAAGGCAGTTTGGCTGGTTTGCCTGTCCGAGCAGGTAGTCAAGACAGAGGATAGGGTCGAAGAGTTAGAGCAGGAGTTGAGAGAAGTGAGGGCCAGCGCAGGGGACAGCGCTAGCGCAGCGGAACGACTGCGGGAAGAAATGGCAGAAATGAAACAGGAAAGCGAGTCTAACCGGTGTGAGAAGGACTATCTCCACTGCCAGATAGTGGAGGGTAAAGAAAAGGAACGGAGGCTCCAGGAACTCTATGCTCGGAGTACAGAGCAGTGTAGGAAGCTGGAGGGGAAGTACCGGGACATCCAGGCAGCGTACCGAGTGGCTCGCGAGGAAGTAGGGGACTGTGCCCATGGGCCGTGCCAGGCACGAATAACGGAGTTGGAGGAGACCTTGTCCAAGTTCAGGGGACAGATACACCTGGTAGGTCCAGGGGGGGTCCCAAGGGGCAAGGTGCTCCTCGCAGCGGATGATTCCCCAAAGGCCAAGGGGAATAGACCGCCTCCTGAGGCACCGGGATTGTGTCCGGGTCGGCAGGGGGGGATCGGGCTGCACGTTCATGGGCAAGTCCAAGGGGGGTCGGCAGTGTACCCCCAGATAGCGGCGTCTCCTATATGGGTAGCTAGCCCGGGGACAGGGGGGCTACCCAACGGGGCAGGAGAGCTGGACAGTGGGGAGGAGGAGCAGGAACCCCAGGTAGGGCAGATGTGCCCTGTCAGGCAAAGAAGGTACGGTCCCCCGGCGGGGATGGCAAATAGGGGACCGGTTGAGGGCGACATTATCGTTCCTCATGGGGCATCCGCGCTCAGGGGGATGGTGGCCCACGTTCCCAGACTAACTCCAAAGGGGGATCCGTCGCTGCATTTTATGGAGGTGGAACAGGCTGCCAACATCAATGACTGCGACGAAGGGGAGCAAATAAAGATGCTCCTGATAACCCTAGATGCCCAGCTATGCAGGACAGTGACCTCTGGGAATGGGGGAAGACCTGACACCTGGGCGGCAGCACAGACTGCTGTTCTGGAGGCAATGGGCTTGAATCTGGGGAGCCCTTTCATGAGGGTGGGGGAAACCAAGCAGCAACCAGGGGAATCTCCCACCATGTTCGCAGACAGACTGTGGACTGTCTATATGGAGGCATGCGGGATTCAAGCGGATAGACGGAATTTAGGGGAAAGAACCGCCCACTGGCTGAAGACCCTAGTTGCCAATTGTCTCCCTAACGTTAGGGCAAAAGCCGAACACTGGTTCGACCCGCAGACCCCGGCCCTTAACGAGGAAGAGGTCCTCAGGAAACTTACCCTCGCATATCGTAATGGGGAGAGGGGTGAGGACAAGCCCCTTAAGGGTAAAGTGCACGAAATCGTGCCAGCAGCCCCTAAGAGAGAGTGGAAGCATGAGGGCACCCGGACCTCCGACGAGAAACCGGTATGCTACGGGTGTGGGAAGGCCGGGCATTTCAAGAGGGAATGTAAAAACCCTAGCAAGGAGGAGAGGGCTCCCGCAGTAGAGAGTCAGACCCCGGCGGCAGGAGTAGCTGCCCCGGAAACCTTCGAGGTAAAGAAACTTTTAGCCTTTTTGCAGAGCCTAGCAGCTGGGTCGGGACAGGTGGCAATGGCAACGGGCCAGGGCCTGCCCGCACCCACACCACAAGAACCCGTATGACTACCCAGGGAGCAGCCTCAAGAAAAAGGGAGCGCAGGGGTAGTTCTAGCCCCAGACCCTGGTCCGGTCCAGGTGCAGGGTCCCATTCTGGAGGCTGCTTCAGCAGCTATTTGCAGTTTAAATCCCTTAAGGTGGGACCCATGCGAACGCCACATCAGTCAATTTAAATTGTTCCACCCCATAAGGACAAAAAAGAGCAAGGTGGGGGGAAGACGGGGGGTGGTAGTGGAGAAACCCCCCGTAGAATTAACGACGGTGGGGGAGGTCCCTGACTCCACGGTCACACAACCGGTGACAAGGTGCTGTCCCGAAGGGGCAGTCCCAAAGAGACCGACAGTGCTGCAAGCACCCAGCCCAGGGACAGGAACGATTCCCAAGCCCTTACCTGTGGGTCAGGTGGCCTGCCTTAGTATAGAGGCTAAGGAGGCGGAGGAAGTGGAGGTATCACCTTGGGTTTGGGAACCAGTCAGGGGACGAAGGAGCAATCGGGTCTCCAAGCCCCCGGTAAGATGGTCCCCATCCCATCTCCCTGTCACCCGGTCCCGCAGTAAGGGGGCCCGAGTGGAAGGGAGCGATGAGGGATCACCGAACCCTGTTGGGAAAGGAGAGGCAAGGGGCAGCCCGAACCCCCGGGAGGGGACGGTCTGGCCTGAGCCATTGGACCAAACAGGTGAACTGCCCCAGTTTAGCGGGGCACAGTTTTAATTTGGCCACCCGGAGACGGGTGGCATTGTATATAGCATTCCCCCCCTGTTAGTTCTAATTAGTGTGTAGTTGTGTGTGAAGTATTTAGGATCGTGGGAACACAGAAGCGCCTGGTGCAAGGGTAAAATGATGAAGCACCAGGCACTAGGACCCTGGTGCAGCCGGGCTGTAAAACACAGAACCCCAGACAGGCTGCGGCAACTTCAAAGCAGGAGCTGCTGCTGCCACCGGATAGCGGCAGGCACTAGGACCCTGGGGAGCCGGGCTGTAAACACAGAACCCCAGACAGGCTGCGGCAACTTCAAAGCAGGAGCTGCTGCCGCCACCGGATAGCACCCATGCACTTCAAGGTAGGTAGGGCTGTAGAGGCAAGAATGTGTTTTGTTTTTACAGATGGGGCACCCGACGATGTGGAGTTTGCTGATCTTGGCGATGGTGGGACCGGGAGAACTCCGCAGAGGCGAGACAGAAGAGTCCTTCGACTGACCGGGTTAGGGTGACTGAGGGCAGGCGGGTGTGTTCAACCTGTGAGGGGGACGTTCCTTTGGGGAGACGGTGGTGGCCCAGGAAGCTGAGGCTGGACATGAGGGATCGGTCCTCGGACTGGGAACGGACTGGACAACACCTAACGGACCATCACGGGGTCACCGGGTAGGATCACCGTTTGCGGGGATAAGGGGTGGGCTTCTGACCAGGGCATTTATTTGTGTTCATGGGGATCTACCAAGGCATGTCCACAAGGGGCATTAATCACTTTTGTAAGGTGGTGGCAGAACCCAGGGAACGGGATAAATTGACCGCAGTGGGGAGGGATGTGTAACGCCCAGGGAAGGGATGACTGTAGAAGCTACCGAACTGCTGGTTCAGGTAAAGCGACCCCTGCCCACAGCCCAACCGATCGACCCTCACAACTGTCCGATCACCACCAGGGGGGAGCCTGAGAATGGTTTAGTGTTTGCCCCCACAAAGGAAATGTTGTACAGGGGGTACATTATGCTGTCGCCTCAGTTGGACTAAACCTCTCAGCTGCAGGTATCGACGATGGAGAGTAAATGAAGAGCCCTCATCGGGAAGAAGCGAAGTGCAGCCAAGAAAGGAGGATCCTTGGTGAAATAAACAGATGCAATTGTAAATAGTTGTATAGATTCGCGGGTTACAGGGACCCTTACGTTTGGGGTTCCGGTGAAATGTGTACTTGGAGTGTGATATATGTACAGGGACCCTTACGTTTGGGGTTCCGGTGAAATGTGTATATGTTACTGTCTGCTTGAATTAAGTATGGTCTTGTCTTTCCCTTTTATTGAAATCAGGGGTAGCCTAGATTAAGGGAACTGTCTTGGGACTTGTAGTTTTGCATGTTGTTGGGGGGGGGACCTACGGTCCACACAAAAGGAAATAATTGCCCTTCACCTGTGTCGATACGGTCCAAGCATGTAGGGACGTATCGAAGGGGCATCTGTAGGTTTTCGGGCAATTCGGCCCTTTTTGGAGAAACTCAGAGACTGTAAACCGACTTTCCAGCCAAGGGAACAGAACCAGTTTTCCCAGCAGGCTTGGCCCGCTGAGCTGAGTAAGGGCATAAATACATAAACATTTACAAACACCCCCCTAGGAGCTACAAGGAAGAAGGAGCCAGACAACAAGATAACATCAAGACACAGACAAAGGGGCACGGGAATACACAGGAGGCTTGCATGCAAGCAGGACAATGGGATGGTCATAGCCCCATGCAAATGTAAATGACCTGGCCTCCACCAGAGCAGAATCCAATCAACACCCCATCAACATAGCAGCATCTCCGGAGCAGATGGAAGTCTTTGAAAATCTTCAAGGGAGCTCAACCTCGTTATCTCAAAAAAACAGACTGGAGGCGGACCTAGGGGAGGTACTCCCATCTCGACAGGTCTGACCGGCTCAAAGGGGGCGGGACCAGCGGGAACTTTAAATCTTACCTTTTTCAATGCAAAAGGGGCTGGCCGATCACAGAACAAAGCCAGGTAAAGCAATATAAAAGGGGCTGTGTTTTCAATTGGGGGTCTGTTCGTTCCTGGCTCGACCTCTGCACCCCTGACTTGACCTCTGCAGCCTGTGACCGTAAGTAACCCGCAGCAGCTTGCGAAACTCCCTTGATGTTAATAGTGGTTGAGGCTTTGGGGAAGGGAACTTGTTTTGTGCTTTGTGATTTTACTAAAACCTGTGTAACCGTAAGAATTTTCGTTGTGTCCGCTATATTACCTTTTGAATAGACTTAGTTGTATTAGAGCATAAGATTTTATTGTGTTTCTTCTGTTGATGATTTTGACCTGGGTTTTACAATAAATCTTGATTTGATGCTAATTGGAGTCGTTTAAATTCTTCAATCCTTCACCAGCGATCTCTGACCAAGTCATTGTTAAAAATACTCCTCACCTTAATTCCGGGTTCAGGAATCGAGGGTCATCTTGAGCGGTTCACTCAGGACAGACTGCTGGTTAGGAAATAAACAGCAGTGTCCTATTCTCTCTCTTGGGAAAGCTACTCTAGTGGAGTAGGAACCGGGTGGCTGTTGCACCACCGGCAAGAGAGAGAATCACCTGGGTATTGGTAGGGGTCTGGAGATCTGTGTGATATAAGTCTCAGGCTGTCGGTTAGGAATAAACGGCAGGCTTGAATCAGTGCTCTCTTCAGTGGAAGTGTCCCAGCGCGACATCCCCTGGCCTCTGAAGTTTCAGTGCCAGCTGGAGAGAGACACACACAGATATTCAAACCCCAGATATCGGCCCAGTAGTGGAGTAGCGGAGATGGCACCCTCTACAACATTGAGTTTATCTATCTATAGTGAGTGAAGTCTCTCTCTGGGAGTGGGATAGTAAACATTGAGTTTATCTCTATAGTGAGTGAAGTCTCTCTGGGAGTGGGACAGTAAACATTGAGTTTATCTATCAATAGTGAGTGAAGTATCTCTGGGAATGGGATAGTAAACATTGAGTTTATCTATCTATAGTGAGTGAAGTCTCTCTCTCTGTGAGTGGGACAGTAAACATTGAGTTTATCTATCTATAGTGAGTGAAGTCTCTCTGGGAGTGGGATAGTCATCCTTGAGTTTATCTACCTATAGTGAGTGAAGTCTCTCTGGGAGTGGGATAGTAAACATTGAGTTTATCTATCTATAGTGAGTGAAGTCTCTCTGGGAGTGGGATAGTAATCATTGAGTTTATCTATCTATAGTGAGTGAAGTCTCTCTGGGAGTGGGACAGTAAACATTGAGTTTAACTCTATAGTGAGTGAAGTCTCTCTGGGTGTGGGAGAGTAAACATTGAGTTTATCTATCTATAGTGAGTGAAGTCTCTCTGGGAGTGGATTAGTAAACATTGAGTGTATCTATCTATATTGAGTGAAGTCTCTCTCTGTTGGAGAGGGACAGTAAACATTGAGTTTATCTATTTATAGTGAGTGAAGTCTCACTGGGAGTGGGATAGTAAACATTGAGTTTGTCTATCTATAGTGAGTGAAGTCTTTCTGGGAGTGGGATAGTAAACATTGAGTTTATCTATCTATAGTGAGTGAAGTCTCTCTCTCTGGGAGTGAGACAGTAAACATTGAGTTTATCTATTTATAGTGAGTGAAGTCGCTCTGGGAGTGGGACAGTAAACATTGAGTTTATCAATCGACAGTGAGTAAAGTCTCTCTGGGAGTGGGATAGTAAACATTGAGTTTATCTATCTATAGTGAGTGAAGTCTCTCTCTGGGAGTGGGATAGTAAACATTGATTTTATCTATCTATAGTGAATGAAGTCTCTCAAGGAGTGGGATAGTAAACATTGAGTTTATCTATCTGTAGTGAGAGAAGTCTCTCTGGGAGTGGGATAGTAATAATTGAGTTTATCAATCTATAGTGAGTGAAGTCTCTCTGGGAGTGGGACAGTAAACATTAAGTTTATTTCTATAGTGAGTGAAGTCTCTCTGGGTGTGGGACAGTAAACATTGAGTTTATCTATCTATAGTGAGTGATGTCTCTCTGGGAGTGGGATAGTAAACATTGAGTTTATCTATCTACAGTGAGTGAAGTCTCTCTCTGGGAGAGGGAAAGTAAACATTGAGTTTATCTATCTATAGTGAGTGAAGTCTTGCTGGGAGTGGGATAGTAATCATTGAGTTTATCTATCTATAGTGATTGAAGTCTCTCTCTCTGGGAGTGGGACAGTAAACATTGAGTTTATCTATCTATAGTGAGTGAAGTCTCTCTGGGAGTGGGATAGTAAACATTATGTTTATCTATCTATAGTGAGTGAAGTCTCTCTCTGGGAGTGGGGTAGTAATCATTGAGTTTATCTATCTATAGTGAGTGAAGTCTCTCTGGGAGTGGGACAGTAAACATTGAGTTTATCTCTATGGTGAGTGAAGTCTCTCTGGGTGTGGGCAGTAAACATTGAGTTTATCTATCCATAGTGAGTGATGTCTCTCTGGGAGTGGGATTGTAAACATTGAGTTTATCTATCTACAGTGAGTGAAGTCTCTCTCTGGGAGCGGGATAGTAAACATTGAGTTTATCTATCTATAGTGAGTGAAGTCTTGCTGGGAGTGGGATAGTAATCATTGAGTTTATCTTTCTATAGTGAGTGAAGTCTCTCTCTCTGGGAGTGGGACAGTAAACATTGAGTTTATCTATCTATAGTGAGTGAAATCTCTCTTGGAGTGGGATAGTAATCCTTGAGTTTATCTATCTATAGTGAGTGAAGTCTCTCTCTCTGGGAGTGGGATAGTAATCATTGAGTTTATCTATCGATAGTGAGTGAAGTCTCTCTGGGAGAGGGACAGTAAACATTGAGTTTGTCTCTATAGTGAGTGAAGTCTCTTTGGGTGTGGGACAGTAAACATTGAGTTTATCTATCTATAGTGAGTGATGTCTCTCTGGGAGTGGGATAGTAAACATTGAGTTTATCTATCTATAGTGAGTGAAGTCTCTCTGGGAGTGGGATAGTCATCCTTGAGTTTATCTACCTATAGTGAGTGAAGTCTCTCTGGGAGTGGGATAGTAAACATTGAGTTTATCTATCTATAGTGAGTGAAGTCTCTCTGGGAGTGGGATAGTAATCATTGAGTTTATCTATCTATAGTGAGTGAAGTCTCTCTGGGAGTGGGACAGTAAACATTGAGTTTAACTCTATAGTGAGTGAAGTCTCTCTGGGTGTGGGAGAGTAAACATTGAGTTTATCTATCTATAGTGAGTGATGTCTCTCTGGGAGTGGGATAGTAAACATTTAGTTTATCTATAAACAGTGAGTGAAGTCTCTCTCTGGGAGTGGGACAGTAAACATTGAGTTTATCTATCTATAGTGAGTGAAGTCTCTCTGGGAGTGGATTAGTAAACATTGAGTGTATCTATCTATATTGAGTGAAGTCTCTCTCTGTGGGAGAGGGACAGTAAACATTGAGTTTATCTATTTATAGTGAGTGAAGTCTCACTGGGAGTGGGATAGTAAACATTGAGTTTGTCTATCTATAGTGAGTGAAGTCTTTCTGGGAGTGGGATAGTAAACATTGAGTTTATCTATCTATAGTGAGTGAAGTCTCTCTCTCTGGGAGTGAGACAGTAAACATTGAGTTTATCTATTTATAGTGAGTGAAGTCGCTCTGGGAGTGGGACAGTAAACATTGAGTTTATCAATCGACAGTGAGTAAAGTCTCTCTGGGAGTGGGATAGTAAACATTGAGTTTATCTATCTATAGTGAGTGAAGTCTCTCTCTCTGGGAGTGAGACAGTAAACATTGAGTTTATCTATTTATAGTGAGTGAAGTCTCTCTGGGAGTGGGACAGTAAACATTGAGTTTATCAATCGATAGTGAGTAAAGTCTCTCTGGGAGTGGGATAGTAAACATTGAGTTTATCTATCTATAGTGAGTGAAGTCTCTCTCTCTGGGAGTGGGACAGTAAACATTGAGTTTATCTATCTATAGTGAGTGAAGTCTCTCTCTCTGGGCGTGGGACAGTAAACATTGAGTTTATCTATCGATAGTGAGTGAAGTCTCTCTCTGGGAGTGGGATAGTAAACATTGAGTTTATCTATCTATAGTGAGTGAAGTCTCTCTCTGGGAGTGGGATAGTAAACATTGAGTTTATCTCTATAGTGAGTGAAGTCTCTCACTGGGAGTTGCATCGTAGACATTGTGTTTATCTATCCATAGTGAGTGAAGTCTCTCTGGGAGTGGGATAGTAAACATTGAGTACAGATTAACTTACTTGCCTTGCAGGTCAGCTGTTGAGTTCGGGAGTGAGAGCTGGGACCTTAGAATCAGCGCGGGAATTTTGAAAAGCGCGGGGGCTGCGAGACAGAGGGGACCATTTAAAAGGTTGCTGTCTGTGGTGAGGTGAGTACAGATTAACTTACTTGCCTTGCAGGTCAGCTGTTGAGTTCGGTAGTGAGAGCTGGGACCTTAGAATCAGCGCGGGAATTTTGAAAAGCGCGGGGGCTGCGAGACAGAGGGGACCATTTAAAAGGTCGCTGTCTGTGGTGAGGTGAGTACAGATTAACAACTTGCTTACCTTGCAGGCCAAGTCGATTTCAGCAGGAGCGGAGCAGGTTAGTCCATTTCTGCGGGGGCAGTGCGGAAGTGATTTCTGGGAGGTAAGTTTCTCCTTTAAATAAACTTTTTTTAAAAATTCTAGTGTTTAAGGTGGGAACAGGAAGTCGACCCGCGGACGTCTGGGAAGACCCTCACCAATAAATTCTGGTGGAGAGGAAACCCGAGACACTACACGTGTAGTGTCTCCCACCCGCCCTCCTCCTCTAACCTAATAATAAAACCCTTTGGTGTGAGGTAAGTACCATATTTTATTATTGTTATTAATAATTTTTATTCTTTATTTTTTTTTATATATAAATTTTTTTTTAAATTTAGTTTTAGCCAGATCTTGGTAGAAAGTTAGAGGAATGGCAGGGAAGGGAGTGCAATGTTCCTCCTGCAGGATGTTTGAGGTGAGGGATGCCGTTAGTGTCCCTGCTGATTTTACCTGCAGGAAGTGCTGCCATCTCCAGCTCCTCCAAGACCGAGTTAGGGAACTGGAGCTGGAGTTGGAAGAACTTCGGATCATTCGGGAGGCAGAGGGGGTCATAGATAGCAGCTTCAGGGAATTAGTTACACCAAAGATTGGAGATAGATGGGTAACTGTAAGAGGGACGGGGAAAAAACAGTCAGTGCAGGGATCCCCTGCGGTCGTTCCCCTGAGAAACAAGTATACCGCTTTGGATACTTGTGGGGGGGACGACTTACCAGGGATAAGCCATGGGGTACAGACCTCTGGCACAGAGTCTGTCCCTGTTGCTCAGAAGGGAAGGGGGGAGAGGAGCAGAGCATTAGTAATTGGGGACTCTATAGTCAGGGGCACAGATAGGAGATTTTGTGGGAGCGTGAGAGACTCACGTTTGGTATGTTGCCTCCCAGGTGCAAGGGTACGTGATGTCTCGGATCGTGTTTTCCGGGTCCTTAAGGGGGAGGGGGAGCAGCCCCAAGTCGTGGTCCACATTGGCACTAACGACATAGGTAGGAAAGGGGATAAGGATGTCAGGCAGGCTTTCAGGGAGCTAGGATGGAAGCTCAGAACTAGAACAAACAGAGTTGTTATCTCTGGGTTGTTGCCCGTGCCACGTGATAGTGAGATGAGGAATAGGGAGAGAGAGCAATTAAACACGTGGCTACAGGGATGGTGCAGGCGGGAGGGATTCAGATTTCTGGATAACTGGGGCGCTTTCTGGGGAAGGTGGGACCTCTACAGACAGGATGGTCTACATCTGAACCTGCGGGGCACAAATATCCTGGGGGGGAGATTTGTTAGTGCTCTTTGGGGGGGTTTAAACTAATGCAGCAGGGGCATGGGAACCTGGATTGTAGTTTTAGGGTAAGGGAGAATGAGAGTATAGAGGTCAGGAGCTCAGATTTGACGTCGGAGGAGGGGGCCAGTGTTCAGGTAGGTGGTTTGAAGTGTGTCTACTTCAATGCCAGGAGTATACGAAATAAGGTAGGGGAACTGGCAGCATGGGTTGGTACCTGGGACTTCGATGTTGTGGCCATTTCGGAGACGTGGATAGAGCAGGGACAGGAATGGATGTTGCAGGTTCCGGGGTTTAGGTGTTTTAGTAAGCTCAGGGAAGGAGGCAAAAGAGGGGGAGGTGTGGCGCTGCTAGTCAAGAGCAGTATTACAGTGGCGGAGAGGATGCTAGATGGGGACTCATCTTCCGAGGTAGTATGGGCTGAGGTTAGAAACAGGAAAGGAGAGGTCACCCTGTTGGGAGTTTTCTATAGGCCTCCAAATAGTTCTAGGGATGTAGAGGAAAGGATGGCGAAGATGATCCTGGATATGAGCGAAAGTAACAGGGTAGTTATTATGGGAGACTTTAACTTTCCAAATATAGACTGGAAAAGATATAGTTCGAGTACATTAGATGGGTCGTTTTTTGTTCAGTGTGTGCAGGAGGGTTTCCTGACACAGTTTATTGACAGGCCAACAAGAGGTGAGGCCACATTGGATTTGGTTTTGGGTAATGAACCAGGCCAGGTGTTGGATTTGGAGGTAGGTGAGCACTTTGGGGACAGTGACCACAATTCGGTGACGTTTACGTTAAGGATGGAAAGGGATAAGTATACACCACAGGGCAAGAGTTATAGCTGGGGGAAGGGAAATTATGATGCCATTAGACATGACTTGGGGGGGATAAGGTGGAGAAGTAGGCTGCAAGTTTTGGACACACTGGATAAGTGGAGCTTGTTCAAGGATCAGCTATTGCGTGTTCTTGATAAGTATGTACCGGTCAGGCAGGGAGGAAGGTGCCGAGCGAGGGAACCGTGGTTTACCAAAGAAGTGGAATCTCTTGTTAAGAGGAAGAAGGAGGCCTATGTGAAGATGAGGTGTGAAGTTTCAGTTGGGGCGATGGATAGTTACAAGGTAGCGAGGAAGGATCTAAAGAGAGAGCTAAGACGAGCAAGGAGGGGACATGAGAAGTATTTGGCAGGAAGGATCAAGGAAAACCCAAAAGCTTTCTATAGGTATGTCAGGAATAAGCGAATGACTAGGGACAGAGTAGGACCAGTCAAGGACAGGGATGGGAAGTTGTGTGTAGAGTCTGAAGAGATAGGCGAGATACTAAATGAATATTTTTCGTCAGTATTCACTCAGGAAAAAGATAATGTTGTGGAGGAGAATGCTGAGCTCCAGGTAAATAGATTAGATGGCATTGAGGTAAGTAGGGAAGAGGTGTTGGCAATTCTGGACAGGCTGAAAATAGATAAGTCCCCGGGGCCTGATGGGATTTATCCTAGGATTCTCTGGGAGGCCAGGGAAGAGATTGCTGGACCATTGGCTTTGATTTTTATGTCATCATTGGATACAGGAATAGTGCCAGAGGACTGGAGGATAGCAAATGTGGTCCCTTTGTTCAAAAAGGGGAGCAGAGACAACCCCGGCAACTATAGACCGGTGAGCCTCACGTCTGTAGTGGGTAAAGTCTTGGAGGGCATTATAAGAGACAAGATTTATAATCATCTAGATAGGAATAATATGATCAGGGATAGTCAGCATGGCTTTGTGAAGGGTAGGTCATGCCTCACAAACCTTATCGAGTTCTTTGAGAAGGTGACTGAACAGGTAGACGAGGGTAGAGCAGTTGATGTGGTGTATATGGATTTCAGCAAAGCGTTTGATAAGGTTCCCCACGGTAGGCTATTGCAGAAAATACGGAGGCTGGGGATTGAGGGTGATTTAGAGATGTGGATCAGAAATTGGCTAGCTGAAAGAAGACAGAGGGTGGTGGTTGATGGGAAATGTTCAGAATGGAGTTCTGTCACAAGTGGAGTACCACAAGGATCTGTTCTGGGGCCGTTGCTGTTTGTCATTTTTATCAATGACCTAGAGGAAGGCGCAGAAGGGTGGGTGAGTAAATTTGCAGACGATACTAAAGTCGGTGGTGTTGTCGATAGTGAGGAAGGAAGTAGCAGGTTACAGAGGGATATAGATAAGCTGCAGTGCTGGGCTGAGAGGTGGCAAATGGAGTTTAATGTAGAGAAGTGTGAGGTGATTCACTTTGGAAGGAAAAACAGGAATGTGGAATATGTGGCTAATGGAAAAGTTCTTGAAAGTGTGGATGAGCAGAGGGATCTAGGTGTCCATGTACATAGATCCCTGAAAGTTGCCACCCAGGTTGATAGGGTGGTGAAGAAGGCCTATGGAGTGTTGGCCTTTATTGGTAGAGGGATTGAGTTCCGGAGTCAGGAGGTCATGTTGCAGCTGTACAGAACTCTGGTACGGCCGCATTTGGAGTATTGCGTACAGTTCTGGTCACCGCATTATAGGAAGGACGTGGAGGCTTTGGAACGGGTGCAGAGGAGATTTACCAGGATGTTGCCTGGTATGGAGGGAAAATCTTATGAGGAAAGGCTGATGGACTTGAGGTTGTTTTCGTTAGAGAGAAGAAGGTTAAGGGGAGACTTAATAGAGGCATACAAAATGATCAGAGGGTTAGATAGGGTGGACAGTGAGAGCCTTCTCCCGCGGATGGAAATGGCTAGCACGAGGGGACATAGCCTTAAACTGAGGGGTAATAGATATAGGACAGAGGTCAGGGGTAGGTTCTTTACGCAAAGAGTAGTGAGGCCGTGGAATGCCCTACCTGCTACAGTAGTGAACTCGCCAACATTAAGGGCATTTAAAAGTTTATTGGATAAACATATGGATGATAATGGTATAGTGTAGGTTAGATGGCTTTTGTTTCGGTGCAACATCGTGGGCCGAAGGGCCTGTACTGCGCTGTATTGTTCTATGTTCTATGTTCTATTGAGTTTATCTATCCATAGTGAGTGAAGTCTCTCTGGGAGTGGGATAGTAAACATTGAGTTAATCTATCTATAGTGAGTGAAGTCTCTCTCTCTGGGAGTGGGACAGTAAACATTGAGTTTATCTATCAATAGTGAGTGAAGTCTCTCTGGGAGTGGGACAGTAAACATTGAGTTCATCTATCCATAGTGAGTGAAGTCTCTCTGGGAGTGGGATAGTAAACATTGAGTGTATCTATTTATAGTGAGTGAAGTCTCTCTCTGGGAGGGGGATAGTAAACATTGAGTTTATCTATCTATAGTGAGTGAAGTCTCTCTGGGTGTGGGTCAGTAAACATTGAGTTTATCTATTTATAGTGAGTGAAGTCTCTCTGGGAGTAGGACAGTAAACATTGAGTTTATCTATCTATAGTGAGTGAAGTCTCTCTCTCTGGGAGTGGGTTAGTAAACATTGAGTTTATCTCTCTATAGTGAGTGAAGTCTCTCTCTGGGTGTGGGATAGTAAACATTGAGTTTATCTCTATAGTGAGTGAAGTCTCTCTGGGAGTGGGATAGTAAACATTGAGTTTATCTATCTATAGTGAGTGAAGTCTCTCTCTCTGGGAGTGAGACAGTAAACATTGAGTTTATCTATTTATAGTGAGTGAAGTCTCTCTGGGAGTGGGACAGTAAACATTGAGTTTATCAATCGACAGTGAGTAAAGTCTCTCTGGGAGTGGGATAGTAAACATTGAGTTTATCTATCTATAGTGAGTGAAGTCTCTCTCTCTGGGAGTGAGACAGTAAACATTGAGTTTATCTATTTATAGTGAGTGAAGTCTCTCTGGGAGTGGGACAGTAAACATTGAGTTTATCAATCGATAGTGAGTAAAGTCTCTCTGGGAGTGGGATAGTAAACATTGAGTTTATCTATCTATAGTGAGTGAAGTCTCTCTCTCTGGGAGTGGGATAGTAAACATTGAGTTTATCTATCTATAGTGAGTGAAGTCTCTCTGGGAGTGGGACAGTAAACATTGAGTTTATCTATCTATAGTGAGTGAAGTCTCTCTCTCTGGGAGTGGGACAGTAAACATTGAGTTTATCAATCAATCGTGAGTGAAGTCTCTCTCTGGAAGTGAGATAGTAAACATTGAGTTTATCTATCTATAGTGAGTGAAGTCTCTCTGGGAGTGGGATAGTAAACATTGAGGTTATCTACCTATAGTGAGTGAAGTCTCTCTGGGAGTGGGATAGTAAACATTGAGTTTATCTATCTATAGTGAGTGAAGTCTCTCTGGGAGTGGGACAGTAAACATTGAGTTTATCTATCTATAGTGAGTGAAGTCTCTCTGGGAGTGGGATAGGAAACATTGAGTTTATCTGTCTATAGTGAGTGAAGTCTCTCTGGGAGTGGGATAGTAAACATTGAGTTTATCTATCTATAGTGAGTGAAGTCTCTCTCTCTGGGAGTGGGACAGTAAACATTGAGTTTATCAATCAATCGTGAGTGAAGTCTCTCTCTGGAAGTGAGATAGTAAACATTGAGTTTATCTATCTATAGTGAGTGAAGTCTCTCTCTGGCAGTGGGATAGTAAACACTGAGTTTATCTATCTCTAGTGAGTGAAGTCTCTCTCTCTTGGGTGTGGGGTAGTAAACATTGAGTTTATCTCTCTATCGTGAGTGAAGTCTCTCTCTCTGGGAGTGGGACAGTAAACATTGAGTTTATCTATCGATAGTGAGTGAAGTCTCTCTCTTGGGTGTGGTTAAGTAAACATTTAGTTTATCTCTCTATCGTAAATGAAGTCTCTCTCTCTGGGAGTGGGACAGTAAACATTGAGTTTATCTATCTATAGTGAGTGAAGTCTCTCTCTCTGGGCGTGGGACAGTAAACATTGAGTTTATCTATCGATAGTGAGTGAAGTCTCTCTCTGGGAGTGGGATAGTAAACATTGAGTTTATCTATCTATAGTGAGTGAAGTCTCTCTCTGGGAGTGGGATAGTAAACATTGAGTTTATCTATCCATAGTGAGTGAAGTCTCTCTGGGAGTGGGATAGTAAACATTGAGTTTATCTATCTATTGTGAGTGAAATCTCTCTGGGAGTGGGATAGTAATCCTTGAGTTTATCTACCTATAGTGAGTGAAGTCTCTCTCTCTGGGAGTGGGATAGTAAACATTGAGTTTATCTATCTATAGTGAGTGAAGTCTCTCTCTGGGAGTGGGATAGTAAACATTGATTTTATCTATCTATAGTGAATGAAGTCTCTCAAGGAGTGGGATAGTAAACATTGAGTTTATCTATCTGTAGTGAGAGAAGTCTCTCTGGGAGTGGGATAGTAATAATTGAGTTTATCAATCTATAGTGAGTGAAGTCTCTCTGGGAGTGGGACAGTAAACATTAAGTTTATTTCTATAGTGAGTGAAGTCTCTCTGGGTGTGGGACAGTAAACATTGAGTTTATCTATCTATAGTGAGTGATGTCTCTCTGGGAGTGGGATAGTAAACATTGAGTTTATCTATCTACAGTGAGTGAAGTCTCTCTCTGGGAGAGGGAAAGTAAACATTGAGTTTATCTATCTATAGTGAGTGAAGTCTTGCTGGGAGTGGGATAGTAATCATTGAGTTTATCTATCTATAGTGATTGAAGTCTCTCTCTCTGGGAGTGGGACAGTAAACATTGAGTTTATCTATCTATAGTGAGTGAAGTCTCTCTGGGAGTGGGATAGTAAACATTATGTTTATCTATCTATAGTGAGTGAAGTCTCTCTCTGGGAGTGGGGTAGTAATCATTGAGTTTATCTATCTATAGTGAGTGAAGTCTCTCTGGGAGTGGGACAGTAAACATTGAGTTTATCTCTATGGTGAGTGAAGTCTCTCTGGGTGTGGGCAGTAAACATTGAGTTTATCTATCCATAGTGAGTGATGTCTCTCTGGGAGTGGGATTGTAAACATTGAGTTTATCTATCTACAGTGAGTGAAGTCTCTCTCTGGGAGCGGGATAGTAAACATTGAGTTTATCTATCTATAGTGAGTGAAGTCTTGCTGGGAGTGGGATAGTAATCATTGAGTTTATCTTTCTATAGTGAGTGAAGTCTCTCTCTCTGGGAGTGGGACAGTAAACATTGAGTTTATCTATCTATAGTGAGTGAAGTCTCTCTGGGAGTGGGATAGTCATCCTTGAGTTTATCTATCTATAGTGAGTGAAGTCTCTCTCTCTGGGAGTGGGATAGTAATCATTGAGTTTATCTATCGATAGTGAGTGAAGTCTCTCTGGGAGAGGGACAGTAAACATTGAGTTTGTCTGTATAGTGAGTGAAGTCTCTTTGGGTGTGGGACAGTAAACATTGAGTTTATCTATCTATAGTGAGTGATGTCTCTCTGGGAGTGGGATAGTAAACATTGAGTTTATCTATCTACAGTGAGTGAAGTCTCTCTCTGGGAGTGGGATAGTAAACATTGAGTTTATCTATCTATAGTGAGTGAAGTCTTGCTGGGAGTGGGATAGTAATCATTGAGTTTATCTATCTATAGTGAGTGAAGTCTCTCTCTCTGGGAGTGGGACAGTAAACATTGAGTTTATCTATCTATAGTGAGTGAAGTCTCTCTGGGAGTGGGATAGTCATCCTTGAGTTTATCTACCTATAGTGAGTGAAGTCTCTCTGGGAGTGGGATAGTAAACATTGAGTTTATCTATCTATAGTGAGTGAAGTCTCTCTGGGAGTGGGATAGTAATCATTGAGTTTATCTATCTATAGTGAGTGAAGTCTCTCTGGGAGTGGGACAGTAAACATTGAGTTTAACTCTATACTGAGTGAAGTCTCTCTGGGTGTGGGAGAGTAAACATTGAGTTTATCTATCTATAGTGAGTGATGTCTCTCTGGGAGTGGGATAGTAAACATTTAGTTTATCTATAAACAGTGAGTGAAGTCTCTCTCTGGGAGTGGGACAGTAAACATTGAGTTTATCTATCTATAGTGAGTGAAGTCTCTCTGGGAGTGGATTAGTAAACATTGAGTGTATCTATCTATATTGAGTGAAGTCTCTCTCTGTGGGAGAGGGACAGTAAACATTGAGTTTATCTATTTATAGTGAGTGAAGTCTCACTGGGAGTGGGATAGTAAACATTGAGTTTGTCTATCTATAGTGAGTGAAGTCTTTCTGGGAGTGGGATAGTAAACATTGAGTTTATCTATCTATAGTGAGTGAAGTCTCTCTCTCTGGGAGTGAGACAGTAAACATTGAGTTTATCTATTTATAGTGAGTGAAGTCGCTCTGGGAGTGGGACAGTAAACATTGAGTTTATCAATCGACAGTGAGTAAAGTCTCTCTGGGAGTGGGATAGTAAACATTGAGTTTATCTATCTATAGTGAGTGAAGTCTCTCTCTGGGAGTGGGATAGTAAACATTGATTTTATCTATCTATAGTGAATGAAGTCTCTCAAGGAGTGGGATAGTAAACATTGAGTTTATCTATCTGTAGTGAGAGAAGTCTCTCTGGGAGTGGGATAGTAATAATTGAGTTTATCAATCTATAGTGAGTGAAGTCTCTCTGGGAGTGGGACAGTAAACATTAAGTTTATTTCTATAGTGAGTGAAGTCTCTCTGGGTGTGGGACAGTAAACATTGAGTTTATCTATCTATAGTGAGTGATGTCTCTCTGGGAGTGGGATAGTAAACATTGAGTTTATCTATCTACAGTGAGTGAAGTCTCTCTCTGGGAGAGGGAAAGTAAACATTGAGTTTATCTATCTATAGTGAGTGAAGTCTTGCTGGGAGTGGGATAGTAATCATTGAGTTTATCTATCTATAGTGATTGAAGTCTCTCTCTCTGGGAGTGGGACAGTAAACATTGAGTTTATCTATCTATAGTGAGTGAAGTCTCTCTGGGAGTGGGATAGTAAACATTATGTTTATCTATCTATAGTGAGTGAAGTCTCTCTCTGGGAGTGGGGTAGTAATCATTGAGTTTATCTATCTATAGTGAGTGAAGTCTCTCTGGGAGTGGGACAGTAAACATTGAGTTTATCTCTATGGTGAGTGAAGTCTCTCTGGGTGTGGGCAGTAAACATTGAGTTTATCTATCCATAGTGAGTGAAGTCTCTCTGGGAGTGGGATAGTAATCATTGAGTTTATCTATCTATAGTGATTGAAGTCTCTCTCTCTGGGAGTGGGACAGTAAACATTGAGTTTATCTATCTATAGTGAGTGAAATCTCTCTTGGAGTGGGATAGTAATCCTTGAGTTTATCTATCTATAGTGAGTGAAGTCTCTCTCTCTGGGAGTGGGATAGTAATCATTGAGTTTATCTATCGATAGTGAGTGAAGTCTCTCTGGGAGAGGGACAGTAAACATTGAGTTTGTCTCTATAGTGAGTGAAGTCTCTTTGGGTGTGGGACAGTAAACATTGAGTTTATCTATCTATAGTGAGTGATGTCTCTCTGGGAGTGGGATAGTAAACATTGAGTTTATCTATCTACAGTGAGTGAAGTCTCTCTCTGGGAGTGGGATAGTAAACATTGAGTTTATCTATCTATAGTGAGTGAAGTCTTGCTGGGAGTGGGATAGTAATCATTGAGTTTATCTATCTATAGTGAGTGAAGTCTCTCTCTCTGGGAGTGGGACAGTAAACATTGAGTTTATCTATCTATAGTGAGTGAAGTCTCTCTGGGAGTGGGATAGTCATCCTTGAGTTTATCTACCTATAGTGAGTGAAGTCTCTCTGGGAGTGGGATAGTAAACATTGAGTTTATCTATCTATAGTGAGTGAAGTCTCTCTGGGAGTGGGATAGTAATCATTGAGTTTATCTATCTATAGTGAGTGAAGTCTCTCTGGGAGTGGGACAGTAAACATTGAGTTTAACTCTATAGTGAGTGAAGTCTCTCTGGGTGTGGGAGAGTAAACATTGAGTTTATCTATCTATAGTGAGTGATGTCTCTCTGGGAGTGGGATAGTAAACATTTAGTTTATCTATAAACAGTGAGTGAAGTCTCTCTCTGGGAGTGGGACAGTAAACATTGAGTTTATCTATCTATAGTGAGTGAAGTCTCTCTGGGAGTGGATTAGTAAACATTGAGTGTATCTATCTATATTGAGTGAAGTCTCTCTCTGTGGGAGAGGGACAGTAAACATTGAGTTTATCTATTTATAGTGAGTGAAGTCTCACTGGGAGTGGGATAGTAAACATTGAGTTTGTCTATCTATAGTGAGTGAAGTCTTTCTGGGAGTGGGATAGTAAACATTGAGTTTATCTATCTATAGTTAGTGAAGTCTCTCTCTCTGGGAGTGAGACAGTAAACATTGAGTTTATCTATTTATAGTGAGTGAAGTCGCTCTGGGAGTGGGACAGTAAACATTGAGTTTATCAATCGACAGTGAGTAAAGTCTCTCTGGGAGTGGGATAGTAAACATTGAGTTTATCTATCTATAGTGAGTGAAGTCTCTCTCTCTGGGAGTGAGACAGTAAACATTGAGTTTATCTATTTATAGTGAGTGAAGTCTCTCTGGGAGTGGGACAGTAAACATTGAGTTTATCAATCGATAGTGAGTAAAGTCTCTCTGGGAGTGGGATAGTAAACATTGAGTTTATCTATCTATAGTGAGTGAAGTCTCTCTCTCTGGGAGTGGGATAGTAAACATTGAGTTTATCTATCTATAGTGAGTGAAGTCTCTCTGGGAGTGGGACAGTAAACATTGAGTTTATCTATCTATAGTGAGTGAAGTCTCTCTCTCTGGGAGTGGGACAGTAAACATTGAGTTTATCAATCAATCGTGAGTGAAGTCTCTCTCCGGAAGTGAGATAGTAAACATTGAGTTTATCTATCTATAGTGAGTGAAGTCTCTCTCTGGCAGTGGGATAGTAAACACTGAGTTTATCTATCTCTAGTGAGTGAAGTCTCTCTCTCTTGGGTGTGGGGTAGTAAACATTGAGTTTATCTCTCTATCGTGAGTGAAGTCTCTCTCTCTGGGAGTGGGACAGTAAACATTGAGTTTATCTATCGATAGTGAGTGAAGTCTCTCTCTTGGGTGTGGTTAAGTAAACATTTAGTTTATCTCTCTATCGTAAGTGAAGTCTCTCTCTCTGGGAGTGGGACAGTAAACATTGAGTTTATCTATCTATAGTGAGTGAAGTCTCTCTCTCTGGGCGTGGGACAGTAAACATTGAGTTTATCTATCGATAGTGAGTGAAGTCTCTCTCTGGGAGTGGGATAGTAAACATTGAGTTTATCTATCTATAGTGAGTGAAGTCTCTCTCTGGGAGTGGGATAGTAAACATTGAGTTTATCTCTATAGTGAGTGAAGTCTCTCACTGGGAGTTGCATCGTAGACATTGTGTTTATCTATCCATAGTGAGTGAAGTCTCTCTGGGAGTGGGATAGTAAACATTGAGTTTATCTATCCATAGTGAGTGAAGTCTCTCTGGGAGTGGGATAGTAAACATTGAGTTAATCTATCTATAGTGAGTGAAGTCTCTCTCTCTGGGAGTGGGACAGTAAACATTGAGTTTATCTATCAATAGTGAGTGAAGTCTCTCTGGGAGTGGGACAGTAAACATTGAGTTCATCTATCCATAGTGAGTGAAGTCTCTCTGGGAGTGGGATAGTAAACATTGAGTGTATCTATTTATAGTGAGTGAAGTCTCTCTCTGGGAGGGGGATAGTAAACATTGAGTTTATCTATCTATAGTGAGTGAAGTCTCTCTGGGTGTGGGTCAGTAAACATTGAGTTTATCTATTTATAGTGAGTGAAGTCTCTCTGGGAGTAGGACAGTAAACATTGAGTTTATCTATCTATAGTGAGTGAAGTCTCTCTCTCTGGGAGTGGGTTAGTAAACATTGAGTTTATCTCTCTATAGTGAGTGAAGTCTCTCTCTGGGTGTGGGATAGTAAACATTGAGTTTATCTCTATAGTGAGTGAAGTCTCTCTGGGAGTGGGAGAGAAACATTGAGTTTATCGATCTATAGTGAGTGAAGTCTCTCTCTCTGGGAGTGAGACAGTAAACATTGAGTTTATCTATTTATAGTGAGTGAAGTCTCTCTGGGAGTGGGACAGTAAACATTGAGTTTATCAATCGACAGTGAGTAAAGTCTCTCTGGGAGTGGGATAGTAAACATTGAGTTTATCTATCTATAGTGAGTGAAGTCTCTCTCTCTGGGAGTGAGACAGTAAACATTGAGTTTATCTATTTATAGTGAGTGAAGTCTCTCTGGGAGTGGGACAGTAAACATTGAGTTTATCAATCGATAGTGAGTAAAGTCTCTCTGGGAGTGGGATAGTAAACATTGAGTTTATCTATCTATAGTGAGTGAAGTCTCTCTCTCTGGGAGTGGGATAGTAAACATTGAGTTTATCTATCTATAGTGAGTGAAGTCTCTCTGGGAGTGGGACAGTAAACATTGAGTTTATCTATCTATAGTGAGTGAAGTCTCTCTGGGAGTGGGATAGGAAACATTGAGTTTATCTATCTATAGTGAGTGAAGTCTCTCTCTCTGGGAGTGGGACAGTAAACATTGAGTTTATCAATCAATCGTGAGTGAAGTCTCTCTCTGGAAGTGAGATAGTAAACATTGAGTTTATCTATCTATAGTGAGTGAAGTCTCTCTCTGGCAGTGGGATAGTAAACACTGAGTTTATCTATCTCTAGTGAGTGAAGTCTCTCTCTCTTGGGTGTGGGGTAGTAAACATTGAGTTTATCTCTCTATCGTGAGTGAAGTCTCTCTCTCTGGGAGTGGGACAGTAAACATTGAGTTTATCTATCGATAGTGAGTGAAGTCTCTCTCTTGGGTGTGGTTAAGTAAACATTTAGTTTATCTCTCTATCGTAAATGAAGTCTCTCTCTCTGGGAGTGGGACAGTAAACATTGAGTTTATCTATCTATAGTGAGTGAAGTCTCTCTCTCTGGGCGTGGGACAGTAAACATTGAGTTTATCTATCGATAGTGAGTGAAGTCTCTCTCTGGGAGTGGGATAGTAAACATTGAGTTTATCTATCTATAGTGAGTGAAGTCTCTCTCTGGGAGTGGGATAGTAAACATTGAGTTTATCTATCCATAGTGAGTGAAGTCTCTCTGGGAGTGGGATAGTAAACATTGAGTTTATCTATCTATAGTGAGTGAAGTCTCTCTGGGAGTGGGATAGTAAACATTGAGTTTATCTATCCATAGTGAGTGAAGTCTCTCTCTCTGGGAGTGGGACAGTAAACATTGAGTTAATCTATCTATAGTGAGTGAAGTCTCTCTGGGAGTGGGATAGTAAACATTGAGTTAATCTATCTATAGTGAGTGAAGTCTCTCTCTCTGGGAGTGGGACAGTAAACATTGAGTTTATCTATCAATAGTGAGTGAAGTCTCTCTGGGAGTGGGACAGTAAACATTGAGTTCATCTATCCATAGTGAGTGAAGTCTCTCTGGGAGTGGGATAGTAAACATTGAGTGTATCTATTTATAGTGAGTGAAGTCTCTCTCTGGGAGGGGGATAGTAAACATTGAGTTTATCTATCTATAGTGAGTGAAGTCTCTCTGGGTGTGGGTCAGTAAACATTGAGTTTATCTATTTATAGTGAGTGAAGCCTCTCTGGGAGTAGGACAGTAAACATTGAGTTTATCTATCTATAGTGAGTGAAGTCTCTCTCTCTGGGAGTGGGTTAGTAAACATTGAGTTTATCTCTCTATAGTGAGTGAAGTCTCTCTCTGGGAGTGGGATAGTAAACATTGAGTTTATCTCTATAGTGAGTGAAGTCTCTCTGGGAGTGGGATAGTAAACATTGAGTTTATCTATCTATAGTGAGTGAAGTCTCTCTCTCTGGGAGTGAGACAGTAAACATTGAGTTTATCTATTTATAGTGAGTGAAGTCTCTCTGGGAGTGGGACAGTAAACATTGAGTTTATCAATCGACAGTGAGTAAAGTCTCTCTGGGAGTGGGATAGTAAACATTGAGTTTATCTATCTATAGTGAGTGAAGTCTCTCTCTCTGGGAGTGAGACAGTAAACATTGAGTTTATCTATTTATAGTGAGTGAAGTCTCTCTGGGAGTGGGACAGTAAACATTGAGTTTATCAATCGATAGTGAGTAAAGTCTCTCTGGGAGTGGGATAGTAAACATTGAGTTTATCTATCTATAGTGAGTGAAGTCTCTCTCTCTGGGAGTGGGACAGTAAACATTGAGTTTATCTATCTATAGTGAGTGAAGTCTCTCTGGGAGTGGGACAGTAAACATTGAGTTTATCTATCTATAGTGAGTGAAGTCTCTCTCTCTGGGAGTGGGACAGTAAACATTGAGTTTATCAATCAATCGTGAGTGAAGTCTCTCTCTGGAAGTGAGATAGTAAACATTGAGTTTATCTATCTATAGTGAGTGAAGTCTCTCTGGGAGTGGGATAGTAAACATTGAGGTTATCTACCTATAGTGAGTGAAGTCTCTCTGGGAGTGGGATAGTAAACATTGAGTTTATCTATCTATAGTGAGTGAAGTCTCTCTGGGAGTGGGACAGTAAACATTGAGTTTATCTATCTATAGTGAGTGAAGTCTCTCTTGGAGTGGGATAGTAAACATTGAGTTTATCTATCAATCGTGAGTGAAGTCTCTCACTGGGAGTGGGACAGTAAACATTGAGTTTATCTATCTATAGTGAGTGAAGTCTCTCTGGGAGTGGGATAGGAAACATTGAGTTTATCTGTCTATAGTGAGTGAAGTCTCTCTGGGAGTGGGATAGTAAACATTGAGTTTATCTATCTATAGTGAGTGAAGTCTCTCTCTCTGGGAGTGGGACAGTAAACATTGAGTTTATCAATCAATCGTGAGTGAAGTCTCTCTCTGGAAGTGAGATAGTAAACATTGAGTTTATCTATCTATAGTGAGTGAAGTCTCTCTCTGGCAGTGGGATAGTAAACACTGAGTTTATCTATCTCTAGTGAGTGAAGTCTCTCTCTTGGGTGTGGTTAAGTAAACATTTAGTTTATCTCTCTATCGTAAGTGAAGTCTCTCTCTCTGGGAGTGGGACAGTAAACATTGAGTTTATCTATCTATAGTGAGTGAAGTCTCTCTCTCTGGGCGTGGGACAGTAAACATTGAGTTTATCTATCGATAGTGAGTGAAGTCTCTCTCTGGGAGAGGGATAGTAAACATTGAGTTTATCTATCTATAGTGAGTGAAGTCTCTCTCTGGGAGTGGGATAGTAAACATTGAGTTTATCTCTATAGTCAGTGAAGTCTCTCTCTGGGAGTGGCATCGTAGACATTGTGTTTATCTATCCATAGTGAGTGAAGTCTCTCTGGGAGTGGGATAGTAAACATTGAGTTTATCTATCCATAGTGATTGAAGTCTCTCTGGGAGTGGGATAGTAAACATTGAGTTATTCTATCTATCGTGAGTGAAGTCTCTCTCTCTGGGAGTGGGACAGTAAACATTGAGTTTATCTATCAATAGTGAGTGAAGTCTCTCTGGGAGTGGGACAGTAAACATTGAGTTCATCTATCCATAGTGAGTGAAGTCTCTCTGGGAGTGGGATAGTAAACATTGAGTGTATCTATTTATAGTGAGTGAAGTCTCTCTCTGGGCGGGGGATAGTAAACATTGAGTTTATCTCTCTATAGTGAGTGAAGTCTCTCTCTGGGAGTGGGATAGTAAACATTGAGTTTATCTCTATAGTGAGTGAAGTCTCTCTCTGAGAGTGGGATCGTAGACATTGAGTTTATCTATCTATAGTGAGTGAAGTCTCTCTGGGAGTGGGATAATAAACATTGAGTTTATCTATCTATAGTGAGTGAAGTCTCTCTCTGGCAGTGGGATAGTAAACACTGAGTTTATCTATCTAGAGTGAGTGAAGTCTCTCTCTGGCAGTGGGATAGTAAACACTGAGTTTATCCAACTATAGTGAGTGAAGTCTCTCTCTCTGGGAGTGGGATAGTAAACATTGACTTTATCTAACTATAGTGAGTGAAGTCTCTCTGGGAGTGGGTAGTAAACATTGAGTTTATCTGTCTCTAGTGAGTGAAGTCTCTCTCTGGGAGTGGGATAGTAAACATTGAGTTTATCTATCCATAGTGAGTGAAGTCTCTCTGGGAGTGGGATAGTAAACACTGAGTTTATCTATCTATAATGAGTGAAGTCTCTCTGGGAGTGGGATAGTAAACATTGAGTTAATCTATCTATAGTGAGTGAAGTCTCTCTCTCTGGGAGTGGGACAGTAAACATTGAGTTTATCTATCAATAGTGAGTGAAGTCTCTCTGGGAGTGGGACAGTAAACATTGAGTTCATCTATCTATAGTGAGTGAAGTCTCTCTCTGGGAGTTGGATAGTAAACATTGAGTTTATCTCTATAGTGAGTGAAGTCTCTCTCTGGGAGTGGCATCGTAGACATTGAGTTTATCTATCCATAGTGAGTGAAGTCTCTCTGGGAGTGGGATAGTAAACATTGAGTTTATCTATCTATAATGAGTGAAGTCTCTCTGGGAGTGGGATAGTAAACATTGAGTTAATCTATCTATAGTGAGTGAAGTCTCTCTCTCTGGGAGTGGGACAGTAAACATTGAGTTTATCTATCTATAGTGAGTGAAGTCTCTCTGGGAGTGGGATAGTAAACATTGAGTGTATCTATTTATAGTGAGTGAAGTCTCTCTCTGGGAGGGGGATAGTAAACATTGAGTTTATCTATCTATAGTGAGTGATGTCTCTCTGGGAGTGGGACAGTAAACATTGAGTTTATCTATCTATAGTGAGTGAAGTCTCTCTGGGAGTGGGACAGTAAACATTGAGTTTATCTATCTATAGTGAGTGATGTCTCTCTCTCTGGGAGTGGGTAGTAAACATTGAGTTTATCTATCTTTAGTGAGTGAAGTCTCTCTGGGAGTGGGATAGTAAACATTGAGTTTATCTATCTTTTGTGAGTGAAGTCTCTCTCTCCGGGAGTGGGATAGTAAACATTGAGTTTCTCTATCTATAGTTTGTGACGTCTCTCTCTGGGAGTGGGTTAGTATACATTGAGTTTATCTATCTATAGTGAGTGAACTCTCTCTCTCCGGGAGTGGGATAGTAAACATTGAGTTTATCTATCTATAGTGAGTGAAGTCTCTCTCTCTGGGAGTGGGATAGTAAACATTGAGTTTATCTATCTATAGTGAGTGAAGTCTCTCTCTCCGGGAGTGGGATAGTAAACATTGAGTTTATCTATCTATAGTGAGTGAAGTCTCTCTCTCTGGGAGTGGGACAGTAAACATTGAGTTTATCTATTGATAGTGAGTGAAGTCTCACTGGGAGTGGGATAGTAAACATTGAGTGTATCTATCTACAGTGAGTGAAGTCTCTCTGGGAGTGGGATAGTAAACATTGAGTTTATCTCTCTATAGTGAGTGAAGTCTCTCTCTCTGGGAGTGGGATAGTAAACATTGAGTTTATCTATTTATAGTGAGTGAAGTCTCTCTGGGAGTGGGATAGTAAACATTGAGTTTATCTATCGATAGTGAGTATAGTCTCTCTGAGATTGGGATAGTAAACATTGAGTTTATCTATTTATAGTGAGTGAAGTCTCTCTGGGAGTGGGATAGTAAACATTGAGTTTATTTATCTATAGTGAGTGAAGTCTCTCTCTCTGGGAGTAGGAGAGTAAACATTGAGTATATCTATCTACAGTGAGTGAAGTCTCTATGGGAGTGGGATAGTAAACATTGAGTTTATCTATTTATAGTGAGTGAAGTCTCTCTGGGAGTGGGATAGTAAACATTGAGTTTATTTATCTATAGTGAGTGAAGTCTCTCTCTCTGGGAGTGGGAGAGTAAACATTGAGTATATCTATCTATAGTGAGTGAAGTCTCTCTCCGGGAGTGGCATAGTAAACATTGAGTTTATCTATCGATAGTGAGTGAAGTCTCTCTCTCTGGTAGTGGGATAGAAAACATTGAGATTATCTATCTGTCGTCTGTGTAGTCTCTCTCTGGGAGTGGGATAGTAAACATTGAGTTCATCTATCGATAGTGAGTGAAGTCTCTCTGGGATTGGGATAGTAAACATTGAGTTTATTTATCTATAGTGAGTGAAGTCTCTCTCTCTGGGAGTGGGACAGTAAACATTGAGTTTATCTATCTATAGTGAGTGAAGTCTCTCTCTCTGGGAGTGGGACAGTAAACATTGAGTTTATCTATCTATAGTGAGTGAAGTCTCTCTGGGAGTGGAATAGTAAACATTGAGTTTATCTATCTATAGTGAGTGACGTCTCTCTGGGAGTGGGATAGTAAACATTGAGTTTATCTATCTATAGTGAGTGAAGTCTCTCTCTGGGAGTGGGATAGTAAACATTGAGTTTATCTATCTATAGTGAGTGAAGTCTCTCTCTCTGGGAGTGGGATAGTAAACATTGAGTTTATCTATCTATAGTGAGTGAAGTCTCTCTCTGGGAGTGGGATAGTAAACATTGAGTTTATCTATCTATAGTGAGTGAAGTCTCTCTCTGGGAGTGGGACAGTAAACATTGAGTTTATCTATCTATAGTGAGTGAAGTCTCTCTGGGAGTGGGATAGTAAACATTGAGTTTATCTATCTGTAGTGAGTGAAGTCTCTCTGGGTGTGGGACAGTAAACATTGAGTTTATCTATTTATAGTGAGTGAAGTCTCTCTGGGAGTGGGACAGTAAACATTGAGTTTATCTATCTATAGTGAGTGAAGTCTCTCTCTCTGGGAGTGGGAAAGTAAACATTGAGTTTATCTATCTATAGTGAGTGAAGTCTCTCTGGGAGTGGGATAGTAAACATTGAGTTTATCTATCTATAGTGAGTGAAGTCTTTCTCTGCGGGAGTATGATAGTAAACATTGAGTTTATCTATCTATAGTGAGTGAAGTCTCTCTGGTAGTGGGATAGTAAACATTGAGTTTATCTATCTATAGTGAGTGAAGTCTCTCTCTCTGGGAGTGGGATAGTAAACATTGGGTTTATCTATCTATAGTGAGTGAAGTCTCTCTGGGTGTGGGACAATAAACATTGAGTTTATCTATTTATAGTGAGTGAAGTCTCTCTGGGAGTGGGACAGTAAACATTGAGTTTATCTATCTATAGTGAGTGAAGTCTCTCTCTCTGGGAGTGGGATAGTAAACATTGAGTTTATCTATCTGTAGTGAGTGAAGTCTTTCTCTCCGGGAGTGGGATAGTAAACATTAAGTTTATCTATCTATAGTGAGTGAAGTCTCTCTGGGAGTGCGATAGTAATCAATGAGTTTCTCTATCTATAGTGAGTGAAGTCTCTCTCTGGGAGTGGGATAGTAAACATTGCGTTTATCTATCTATAGTGAGTGAAGTCTCTCTCTGGGATTGGGAAAGTAATCATTGAGTTCCTCTATCTATAGTGAGTGAAGTCTCTCTCTGGGAGTGGGATAGTAAACACTGAGTTTATCAATCTATAGTGAGTGAAGTTTCTCTCTCTGGGAGTGGGATGGTAAGCATTAAGTTTATCTGTCTCTAGTGAGTGAAGTCTCTCTCTCTGGGAGTGGGGTAGTAAACATTGAGTTTATCTATCTATAGTGAGTGAAGTCTCTCTCTGGGAGTGGGATAGTAAACATTGAGTTTATCAATCTATAGTGAGTGAAGTCTCTCTCTGGGAGTGGGATAGTAAACATTGAGTTTATCAATCTATAGTGAGTGAAGTTTCTCTCTGGGAGCGGGATGGTAAACATTGAGTTTATCTGTCTCTAGTGAGTGAAGTCTCTCTCTCTGAGTGGGGTAGTAAACATTGAGTTTATCTATCTATAGTGAGTGAAGTCTCTCTCTGGGAGTGGGATAGTAAACATTGAGTTTATCTATCTATAGAGAGTGAAGTCTCTCTCTGGGAGTGGGACAGTAAACATTGATTTTATCTATCTATAGTGAGTGAAGTCACTCTGGGAGTGGGCTAGTAATCAATGAGTTTCTCTATCTATAGTGAGTGAATTCTCTCTCTGCGAGTGGGATAGAAAACATTGAGTTTATCTATCTATAGTGAGTGAAGTTTCTCTGGGAGTGGGATAATAAACATTGAGTTTACCTGTCTCTGGTTAGTGAAGTCTCTCTCTGGGAGTGGGATAGTAAACATTGAGTTTATCTATCTATACTGAGTGAAGTCTCTCTCTGGGATTGGGAAAGTAATCATTGAATTTCTCTATCTATAGTGTGTGAAGTCTCTCTCTGGGAGTTGGATAGTAAACATTGAGTTTATCAATCTATAGTGAGTGAAGTCTCTCTCTGGGAGTTGGATAGTAAACATTGAGTTTATCAATTTATAGTGAGTGAAGTTTCTCTCTCTGGGAGTGGGATGGTAAACATTGAGTTTATCTGTCTCTAGTGAGTGAAGTCTCTCTCTGGGAGTGGGATAGTAAACATTGAGTTTATCTGTCTCTAGTGAGTGAAGTCTCTCTCTCTGGGATTGGGGTAGTAAACATTGAGTTTTTCTATCAATAGTGAGTGAAGTCTCTCTCTGGGAGTGGGGTAGTAATCCTTGAGTTTATCTATCTATACTGAGTGAAGTCTCTCTGGGAGTGGGATAGTAAACATTGAGTTTATCTATCGATAGTGATTGAAGTCTCTCTCTGGGAGTGGATAGTAATCATTGAGTTTATCTATCTATAGTGAGTGAAGTCTCTCTCTCTGGGAGTGGGACAGTAAACATTGAGTTTATCTATCTATAGTGAGTGAAGTCTCTCTGGGAGAGGGATAGTAAACATTGAGTTTATCTATCTATAGTGAGTGAAGTCTCTCTGGGAGTGGGATAGTAAACAATGAGTTTATCTATCTATAGTGAGTGAAGTCTCTCTGGGAGTGGGATAGTAAACATTGAGTTTATCTATCTGTAGTGAGTGAAGTCTCTCTGGGTGTGGGACAGTAAACATTGAGTTTATCTATTTATAGTGAGTGAAGTCTCTCTGGGAGTGGTACAGTAAACATTGAGTTTATCTATCTATAGTGAGTGAAGTCTCTCTCTCTGGGAGTGGGAAAGTAAACATTGAGTTTATCTATCTATAGTGAGTGAAGTCTCTCTGGGAGTGGGATAGTAAACATTGAGTTTATCTATCTATAGTGAGTGAAGTCTTTCTCTCCGGGAGTATGATAGTAAACATTGAGTTTATCTATCTATAGTGAGTGAAGTCTCTCTGGGAGTGGGATAGTAAACATTGAGTTTATCTATCTATAGTGAGTGAAGTCTTTCTCTCCGGGAGTATGATAGTAAACATTGGGTTTATCTATCTATAATGAGTGAAGTCTCTCTGGGTGTGGGACAATAAACATTGAGTTTATCTATTTATAGTGAGTGAAGTCTCTCTGGGAGTGGGACAGTAAACATTGAGTTTATCTATCTATAGTGAGTGAAGTCTCTCTCTCTGGGAGTGGGATAGTAAACATTGAGTTTATCTATCTATAGTGAGTGAAGTCTTTCTCTCCAGGAGTGGGATAGTAAACATTGAGTTTATCTATCTATAGTGAGTGAAGTCTCTCTGGGAGTGGGATAGTAATCAATGAGTTTCTCTATCTATAGTGAGTGAAGTCTCTCTCTGGGAGTGGGATAGTAAACATTGAGTTTATCTATCTATAGTGAGTGAAGTCTCTCTCTGGGATTGGGAAAGTAATCATTGAGTTTCTCTATCTATAGTGAGTGTAGTCTCTCTCTGGGAGTGGGATAGTAAACACTGAGTTTATCAATCTATAGTGAGTGAAGTTTCTCTCTCTGGGAGTGGGATGGTAAGCATTGAGTTTATCTGTCTCTAGTGAGTGAAGTCTCTCTCTCTGGGAGTGGTGTAGTAAACATTGAGTTTATCTATCTATAGTGAGTGAAGTCTCTCTCTGGGAGTGGGATAGTAAACATTGAGTTTATCAATCTATAGTGAGTGAAGTCTCTCTCTGGGAGTGGGATAGTAAACATTGAGTTTATCTATTTATAGTGAGTGAAGTCTCTCTGGGAGTGGGATAGTAAACATTGAGTTTATCTATCTATAGTGAGTGAAGTCTCTCTGGGAGTGGGATAGTAATCAATGAGTTTCTCTATCTATAGTGAGTGAATTCTCTCTCTGCGAGTGGGATAGAAAACATTGAGTTTATCTATCTATAGTGAGTGAAGTTTCTCTGGGAGTGGGATAATAAACATTGAGTTTACCTGTCTCTGGTTAGTGAAGTCTCTCTCTGGGAGTGGGATAGTAAACATTGAGTTTATCTATCTATACTGAGTGAAGTCTCTCTCTGGGATTGGGAAAGTAATCATTGAATTTCTCTATCTATAGTGTGTGAAGTCTCTCTCTGGCAGTTGGATAGTAAACATTGAGTTTATCAATCTATAGTGAGTGAAGTCTCTCTCTGGGAGTTGGATAGTAAACATTGAGTTTATCAATTTATAGTGAGTGAAGTTTCTCTCTCTGGGAGTGGGATGGTAAACATTGAGTTTATCTGTCTCTAGTGAGTGAAGTCTTGCTGGGAGTGGGGTAGTAATCCTTGAGTTTATCTATCGATAGTGAGTGAAGTCTCTCTCTGGGAGTGGATAGTAAACATTGAGTTTATCTATCTATAGTGAGTGAAGTCTCTCTTTGGGAGTGGGATAGTAAACATTGAGTTTTTCTATCAATAGTGAGTGAAGTCTCTCTCTGGGAGTGGGGTAGTAATCTTTGAGTTTATCTATCTATACTGAGTGAAGTCTCTCTGGGAGTGGGATAGTAAACATTGAGTTTATCTATCGATAGTGATTGAAGTCTCTCTCTGGGAGTGGATAGTAATCATTGAGTTTATCTATCTATAGTGAGTGAAGTCTCTCTCTCTGGGAGTGGGACAGTAAACATTGAGTTTATCTATCTATAGCGAGTGAAGTCTCTCTGGGAGTGGGATGGTAAACATTGAGTTTATCTATCTATAGTGAGTGAAGTCTCTCTGGGAGTGGGATAGTAAACATTGAGTTTATCTATCTATAGTGAGTGAAGTCTCTCTCTGGGAGTGGGATAGTAAACATTGAGTTTATCTATCTATAGTGAGTGAAGTCTCTCTGGGAGTGGGACAGTAAACATTGAGTTTATCTATCTATAGTGAGTGAAGTCTCTCTGGGAGTGGGATAGTAAACATTGAGTTTATCTATCAATAGTGAGTGAAGTCTCTCTGGGAGTGGGATAGTAAACATTGGGTTTATCTATCTATAGTGAGTGAAGTCTCTCTGGGTGTGGGACAGTAAACATTGAGTTTATCTATTTATAGTGAGTGAAGTCTCTCTGGGAGTGGGACAGTAAACATTGAGTTTATCTATCTATCGTGAGTGAAGTCTCTCTCTCTGGGAGTGGGATGGTAAACATTGAGTTTATCTATCTATAGTGAGCGAAGTCTCTCTGGGAGTGTGATAGTAAACATTGAGTTTATCTATCTATAGTGAGTGAAGTCTTTCTTTCCGGGAGTGGGATAGTAAACATTGAGTTTATCTATCTATAGTGAGTGAAGTCTCTCTCTCTGGGAGTGGGACAGTAAACATTGAGTTTATCTTTTTATAGTGAGTGAAGTCTCTCTGGGAGTGGGATAGTAAACATTGAGTTTATCTATCGATAGTGAGTGAAGTCTCTCTCTGGGAGTGGGATAGTAAACATTGAGTTTATCTATCTATAGTGAGTGAAGTCTCTCTCTCTGGGAGTGGGATAGTAAACAGAGAGTTAATCTATCTATAGTGAGTGAAGTCTCTCTCTCTGGGAGTGGGATAGTAAACATTGAGTTTATCTATCTATAGTGAGTGAAGTCTCTCCGGGAGTGGGATAGTAATCAATGAGTTTATCTATCTATAGTGAGTGAAGTCTCTCTCTGGAGTGGGATAGTAAACATTGAGTTTATCTCTATAGTGAGTGAAGTCTCTGTGGGAGTGGGATAGTAATCCTTGAGTTTATCTATCTATAGTGAGTGACGTCTCTCTCTGGGAGTGAGATAGTAAACATTGAGTTTATCTATCTATAGTGAGTGAAGTCTTGCTGGGAGTGGGAGAGTAAACATTGAGTTTATCTATCTATAGTGAGTGAAGTCTCTCTGGGAGTGGGATAGTATACATTGAGTTTCTCTATCTATAGTGAGTGATGTCTCACTCTGGGAGTGGGATATTAAACATTGTGTTTATCTATCTATAGTGAGTGAAGTCTCTCTGGGAGTGGGACAGTAAACATTGAGTTTATCTATCTATAGTGAGTGAAGTCTCTCTGGGAGTGGGATAGTAAACGTTGAGTTTATCTATCAATAGTGAGTGAAGTCTCACTCTGGGAGTGGGACAGTAAACATTGAGTTTATCTATCTATAGTGAGTGAAGTCTCTCTGGGAGTGGGATAGTAAACATTGAGTTTATCTATCTGTAGTGAGTGAAGTCTCTCTGGGTGTGGGACAGTAAACATTGAGTTTATCTATTTATAGTGAGTGAAGTCTCTCTGGGAGTGGGACAGTAAACATTGAGTTTATCTATCTATAGTGAGTGAAGTCTCTCTCTCTGGTAGTGGGAAAGTAAACATTGAGTTTATCTATCTATAGTGAGTGAAGTCTCTCTGGGAGTGGGATAGTAAACATTGAGTTTATCTATCTATAGTGAGTGAAGTCTTTCTCTCCGGGAGTATGATAGTAAACATTGAGTTTATCTATCTATAGTGAGTGAAGTCTCTCTGGTAGTGGGATAGTAAACATTGAGTTTATCTATCTATAGTGAGTGAAGTCTCTCTCTCTGGGAGTGGGATAGTAAACATTGAGTTTATCTATCTATAGTGAGTGAAGTGTCTCTGGAAGTGGGATAGTAATCAATGAGTTTCTCTATCTATAATGAGTGAAGTCTCTCTCTGGGAGTGGGATAGTAAACATTGAGTTTATCAATCTATAGTGAGTGAAGTCTCTCTCTGGGATTGGGATAGTAAACATTGAGTTTATCAATCTATAGTGAGTGAAGTTTCTCTCTCTGGGAGTGGGATGGTAAACATTGAGTTTATCTGTCTCTATTGAGTGAAGTCTCTCTCTCTGTGAGTGGGGTAGTAAACATTGAGTTTATCTATCTATAGTGAGTGAAGTCTCTCTCTGGGAGTGGGATATTAAACATTGAGTTTATCTATTTATAGTGAGTGAAGTCTCTCTGGGAGTGGGATAGTAAACATTGAGTTCATCTATCTATAGTGAGTGAAGTCTCCCTCTCTGGGAGTGGGAAAGTAAACATTGAGTTTATCTATCTATAGTGAGTGAAGTCTCTCTGGGAGTGGGATAGTAAACATTGAGTTTATCTATCTATAGTGAGTGAAGTCTCTCTTGGAGTGGGATAGTAAACATTGAGTTTATCTATCTATAGTGAGTGAACTCTCTCTCTGGGAGTGGGAAAGTAAACATTGAGTTTATCTACCTATAGTGAATGAAGTCGCTCTCTGGGAGTGGGATCGTAAACATTGAGTTTATCTATCTATAGTGAGTGAAGTCTCTCTCTGGGAGTGGGATAGTAAACATTGAGTTTATCTATCTATAGTGAGTGAAGTCTCTCTCTGGGAGTGGGATAGTAAACATTGAGTTTATCTATCAATAGTGAGTGAAGTCTCTCTGGGAGTGGGATAGTAAACATTGGGTTTATCTATCTATAGTGAGTGAAGTCCCTCTCAGGGAGTGGGATAGTAAACATTGAGGTTATCTATCTATAGTGAGTGAAGTCTCTCTCTCTGTGAGTGGGATAGTAAACATTGAGTTTATCTACCTATAGTGAGTGAAGTCTCTCTGGGAGTGAGATAGTAAACATTGAGTTTACCTGTCTCTAGTGAGTGAAGTCTCTCTGGGAGTGGGATAGTAAACATTGAGTTTATCTATTGATAGTGAGTGAAGTCTCTCTCTGGTAGTGGGATAGTAAACATTGAGTTTATCTATCTATAGTAAGTGAAGTCTCTCTGGGAGTGGGATAGTAAACATTGAGTTTATCTATTTATAGTGAGTGAAGTCACTCTCTGGGAGTGGGATAGTAAATATTGAGTTTGTCTATCTATAGTGAGTGAAGTCACTCTCTGGGAGTGGGATAGTAAACATTGAGTTTGTCTATCTATAGTGAGTGAAGTCTTGCTGGGAGTGGGGTAGTAATCCTTGAGTTTATCTATCTATACTGAGTGAAGTCTCTCTCTCTGGGAGTGGGATAGTAAACATTGAGTTTATCTATCTATAGTGAGTGAAGTCTCTCTCTCTGGGAGTGGGATAGTAAACATTGAGTTTATCTACCTCTCGTGGCTGAAGTCACTCTCTGGGAGTGGGATAGTAAACATTGAGTTTATCTATCTCTAGTGAGTGAAGTTTCTCTGGGAGTGGGATAGTAATCAATGAGTTTCTCTATCTATAGTGAGTGAATTCTCTCTCTGGGTGTGGGATAGAAAACATTGAGTTTATCTATCTATAGTGAGTGAAGTCTCTCTGGGAGTGGGATAGTAAACATTGAGTTTACCTGTCTCTAGTGAGTGAAGTCTCTCTCTGGCAGTGGGATAGTAAACATTGAGTTTATCTATGTATAGTGAGTGAAGTCTCTCTCTGGGATTGGGATAGTAATCATTGAATTTCTCTATCTATAGTGAGTGAAGTCTCTCTGGGAGTGGGATAGTAAACATTGAGTTTACCTGTCTCTAGTGAGTGAAGTCTCTCTCTGGGAGTGGGATAGTAAACATTGAGTTTATCTATCTATAGTGAGTGAAGTCTCTCTCTGGGATTGGGAAAGTAATCATTGAGTTTCTCTATCTATAGTGAGTGAGGTCTCTCTCGGGGAGTGGGGTAGTAAACACTGAGTTTATCAATCTATAGTGAGTGAAGTTTCTCTCTCTGGGAGTGGGATGGTAAGCATTGAGTTTATCCGTCTCTAGTGAGTGAAGTCTCTCTCTCTGGGAGTGGGGTAGTAAACATTGAGTTTATCTATCTATAGTGAGTGAAGTCTCTCTCTGGGAGTGGGATAGTAAACATTGAGTTTATCAATCTATAGTGAGTGAAGTCTCTCTCTGGGAGTGGGATAGTAAACATTGAGTTTATCAATCTATAGTGAGTGAAGTTTCTCTCTCTGGGAGTGGGATGGTAAACATTGAGTTTATCTGTCTCTAGTGAGTGAAGTCTCTCTCTCTGTGAGTGGGGTAGTAAACATTGAGTTTATCTATCTATAGTGAGTGAAGTCTCTCTGGGAGTGGGATAGTAAACATTGAGTTTATCTATCAATAGTGAGTGAAGTCTCTCTGGGAGTGGATAGTAAACATTGAGTTTATCTATTTATAGTGAGTGAAGTCACTCTCTGGGAGTGGGATAGTAAACATTGAGTTTATCTATCGATAGTGAGTGAAGTCTCTCTCTGGGAGTGGGATAGTAAACATTGAGTTTATCTATCTATAGTGAGTGAAGTCTCTCTCTCTGGGAGTGGGATAGTAAACATTGAGTTTATCTATCTATAGTGAGTGAAGTCTCTCTCTCTGGGAGTGGGATAGTAAACATTGAGTTTATCTACCTCTCGTGGCTGAAGTCACTCTCTGGGAGTGGGATAGTAAACATTGAGTTTATCTATCTCTAGTGAGTGAAGTTTCTCTGGGAGTGGGATAGTAATCAATGAGTTTCTCTATCTATAGTGAGTGAATTCTCTCTCTGGGTGTGGGATAGAAAACATTGAGTTTATCTATCTATAGTGAGTGAAGTCTCTCTGGGAGTGGGATAGTAAACATTGAGTTTACCTGTCTCTAGTGAGTGAAGTCTCTCTCTGGCAGTGGGATAGTAAACATTGAGTTTATCTATGTATAGTGAGTGAAGTCTCTCTCTGGGATTGGGATAGTAATCATTGAATTTCTCTATCTATAGTGAGTGAAGTCTCTCTGGGAGTGGGATAGTAAACATTGAGTTTACCTGTCTCAAGTGAGTGAAGTCTCTCTCTGGGAGTGGGATAGTAAACATTGAGTTTATCTATCTATAGTGAGTGAAGTCTCTCTCTGGGATTGGGAAAGTAATCATTGAGTTTCTCTATCTATAGTGAGTGAGGTCTCTCTCGGGGAGTGGGGTAGTAAACACTGAGTTTATCAATCTATAGTGAGTGAAGTTTCTCTCTCTGGGAGTGGGATGGTAAGCATTGAGTTTATCCGTCTCTAGTGAGTGAAGTCTCTCTCTCTGGGAGTGGGGTAGTAAACATTGAGTTTATCTATCTATAGTGAGTGAAGTCTCTCTCTGGGAGTGGGATAGTAAACATTGAGTTTATCAATCTATAGTGAGTGAAGTCTCTCTCTGGGAGTGGGATAGTAAACATTGAGTTTATCAATCTATAGTGAGTGAAGTTTCTCTCTCTGGGAGTGGGATGGTAAACATTGAGTTTATCTGTCTCTAGTGAGTGAAGTCTCTCTCTCTGTGAGTGGGGTAGTAAACATTGAGTTTATCTATCTATAGTGAGTGAAGTCTCTCTGGGAGTGGGATAGTAAACATTGAGTTTATCTATCAATAGTGAGTGAAGTCTCTCTGGGAGTGGATAGTAAACATTGAGTTTATCTAACTGTAGTGAGTGAAGTCTCTCTGGGTGTGGGACAGCAAACATTGAGTTTATCTATTTATAGTGAGTGAAGTCTCTCTGGGAGTGGGATAGTAAACATTGAGTTTATCTATCTATAGTGAGTGAAGTCTCCCTCTCTGGGAGTGGGAAAGTAAACACTGAGTTTATCTATCTATAGTGAGTGAAGTCTCTCTGGGAGTGGGATAGTAAACATTGAGTTTATCTATCTATAGTGAGTGAAGTCTCTCTTGGAGTGGGATAGTAAACATTGAGTTTATCTATCTATAGTGAGTGAACTCTCTCTCTGGGAGTGGAAAAAGTAAACATTGAGTTTATCTATCTATAGTGAATGAAGTCGCTCTCTGGGAGTGGGATCGTAAACATTGAGTTTATCTATCTATAGTGAGTGAAGTCTCTATCTGGGAGTGGGATAGTAAACATTGAGTTTATCTATCAATAGTGAGTGAAGTCTCTCTGGGAGTGGGATAGTAAACATTGGGTTTATCTAGCTATAGTGAGTGAAGTCCCTCCCAGGGAGTGGGATAATAAACATTGAGTTTATCTATCTATAGTGAGTGAAGTCTCTCTGGGATTGGGATAGTAAACATTGAGTATATATATCTATAGTGAGTGAAGTCTCTCTCTCTGGGAGTGGGATAGTAAACATTGAGTTTATCTATCTATAGTGAGTGAAGTCTCTCTCTCTGGGAGTGGGATAGTAAACATTGAGTTTATCTACCTCTCGTGGCTGAAGTCACTCTCTGGGAGTGGGATAGTAAACATTGAGTTTATCTATCTCTAGTGAGTGAAGTTTCTCTGGGAGTGGGATAGTAATCAATGAGTTTCTCTATCTATAGTGAGTGAATTCTCTCTCTGGGTGTGGGATAGAAAACATTGAGTTTATCTATCTATAGTGAGTGAAGTCTCTCTGGGAGTGGGATAGTAAACATTGAGTTTACCTGTCTCTAGTGAGTGAAGTCTCTCTCTGGGATTAGGATAGTAATCATTGAATTTCTCTATCTATAGTGAGTGAAGTCTCTCTGGGAGTGGGATAGTAAACATTGAGTTTACCTGTCTCTAGTGAGTGAAGTCTCTCTCTGGGAGTGGGATAGTAAACATTGAGTTTATCTATCTATAGTGAGTGAAGTCTCTCTCTGGGATTGGGAAAGTAATCATTGAGTTTCTCTATCTATAGTGAGTGAGGTCTCTCTCGGGGAGTGGGGTAGTAAACACTGAGTTTATCAATCTATAGTGAGTGAAGTTTCTCTCTCTGGGAGTGGGATGGTAAGCATTGAGTTTATCCGTCTCTAGTGAGTGAAGTCTCTCTCTCTGGGAGTGGGGTAGTAAACATTGAGTTTATCTATCTATAGTGAGTGAAGTCTCTCTCTGGGAGTGGGATAGTAAACATTGAGTTTATCAATCTATAGTGAGTGAAGTCTCTCTCTGGGAGTGGGATAGTAAACATTGAGTTTATCAATCTATAGTGAGTGAAGTTTCTCTCTCTGGGAGTGGGATGGTAAACATTGAGTTTATCTGTCTCTAGTGAGTGAAGTCTCTCTCTCTGTGAGTGGGGTAGTAAACATTGAGTTTATCTATCTATAGTGAGTGAAGTCTCTCTGGGAGTGGGATAGTAAACATTGAGTTTATCTATCAATAGTGAGTGAAGTCTCTCTGGGAGTGGATAGTAAACATTGAGTTTATCTATCTGTAGTGAGTGAAGTCTCTCTGGGTGTGGGACAGCAAACATTGAGTTTATCTATTTATAGTGAGTGAAGTCTCTCTGGGAGTGGGATAGTAAACATTGAGTTTATCTATCTATAGTGAGTGAAGTCTCCCTCTCTGGGAGTGGGAAAGTAAACACTGAGTTTATCTATCTATAGTGAGTGAAGTCTCTCTGGGAGTGGGATAGTAAACATTGAGTTTATCTATCTATAGTGAGTGAAGTCTCTCTTGGAGTGGGATAGTAAACATTGAGTTTATCTATCTATAGTGAGTGAACTCTCTCTCTGGGAGTGGAAAAAGTAAACATTGAGTTTATCTATCTATAGTGAATGAAGTCGCTCTCTGGGAGTGGGATCGTAAACATTGAGTTTATCTATCTATAGTGAGTGAAGTCTCTATCTGGGAGTGGGATAGTAAACATTGAGTTTATCTATCAATAGTGAGTGAAGTCTCTCTGGGAGTGGGATAGTAAACATTGGGTTTATCTAGCTTTAGTGAGTGAAGTCCCTCCCAGGGAGTGGGATAGTAAACATTGAGTTTATCTATCTATAGTGAGTGAAGTCTCTCTGGGATTGGGATACTAAACATTGAGTATATATATCTATAGTGAGTGAAGTCTCTCTGGGAGTGTGATAGTAAACATTGAGTTTATCTATCTATAGTGAGTGAAGTCTCTCTGGGAGTGGGATAGTAAATATTGAGTTTGTCTATCTATAGTGAGTGAAGTCTCTATCAGGGAGTGGGATAGTAAACATTGAGTTTATCTATCAATAGTGAGTGAAGTCTCTCTGGGAGTGGGATAGTAAACATTGGGTTTATCTAGCTATAGTGAGTGAAGTCCCTCCCAGGGAGTGGGATAATAAACATTGAGTTTATCTATCTATAGTGAGTGAAGTCTCTCTGGGATTGGGATAGTAAACATTGAGTATATATATCTATAGTGAGTGAAGTCTCTCTCTCTGGGAGTGGGATAGTAAACATTGAGTTTATCTATCTATAGTGAGTGAAGTCTCTCTCTCTGGGAGTGGGATAGTAAACATTGAGTTTATCTACCTCTCGTGGCTGAAGTCACTCTCTGGGAGTGGGATAGTAAACATTGAGTTTATCTATCTCTAGTGAGTGAAGTTTCTCTGGGAGTGGGATAGTAATCAATGAGTTTCTCTATCCATAGTGAGTGAATTCTCTTTCTGGGTGTGGGATAGAAAACATTGAGTTTATCTATCTATAGTGAGTGAAGTCTCTCTGGGAGTGGGATAGTAAACATTGAGTTTACCTGTCTCTAGTGAGTGAAGTCTCTCTCTGGCAGTGGGATAGTAAACATTGAGTTTATCTATGTATAGTGAGTGAAGTCTCTCTCTGGGATTGGGATAGTAATCATTGAATTTCTCTATCTATAGTGAGTGAAGTCTCTCTGGGAGTGGGATAGTAAACATTGAGTTTACCTGTCTCTAGTGAGTGAAGTCTCTCTCTGGGAGTGGGATAGTAAACATTGAGATTATCTATCTATAGTGAGTGAAGTCTCTCTCTGGGATTGGGAAAGTAATCATTGAGTTTCTCTATCTATAGTGAGTGAGGTCTCTCTCGGGGAGTGGGGTAGTAAACACTGAGTTTATCAATCTATAGTGAGTGAAGTTTTTCTCTCTGGGAGTGGGATAGTAAGCATTGAGTTTATCCGTCTCTAGTGAGTGAAGTCTCTCTCTCTGGGAGTGGGGTAGTAAACATTGAGTTTATCTATCTATAGTGAGTGAAGTCTCTCTCTGGGAGTGGGATAGTAAACATTGAGTTTATCAATCTATAGTGAGTGAAGTCTCTCTCTGGGAGTGGGATAGTAAACATTGAGTTTATCAATCTATAGTGAGTGAAGTTTCTCTCTCTGGGAGTGGGATGGTAAACATTGAGTTTATCTGTCTCTAGTGAGTGAAGTCTCTCTGTGAGTGGGGTAGTAAACATTGAGTTTATCTATCTATAGTGAGTGAAGTCTCTCTGGGAGTGGGATAGTAAACATTGAGTTTATCTATCAATAGTGAGTGAAGTCTCTCTGGGAGTGGATAGTAAACATTGAGTTTATCTATCTGTAGTGAGTGAAGTCTCTCTGGGTGTGGGACAGCAAACATTGAGTTTATCTATTTATAGTGAGTGAAGTCTCTCTGGGAGTGGGATAGTAAACATTGAGTTTATCTATCTATAGTGAGTGAAGTCTCCCTCTCTGGGAGTGGGAAAGTAAACACTGAGTTTATCTATCTATAGTGAGTGAAGTCTCTCTGGGAGTGGGATAGTAAACATTGAGTTTATCTATCTATAGTGAGTGAAGTCTCTCTTGGAGTGGGATAGTAAACATTGAGTTTATCTATCTATAGTGAGTGAACTCTCTCTCTGGGAGTGGAAAAAGTAAACATTGAGTTTATCTATCTATAGTGAATGAAGTCGCTCTCTGGGAGTGGGATCGTAAACATTGAGTTTATCTATCTATAGTGAGTGAAGTCTCTATCTGGGAGTGGGATAGTAAACATTGAGTTTATCTATCAATAGTGAGTGAAGTCTCTCTGGGAGTGGGATAGTAAACATTGGGTTTATCTAGCTATAGTGAGTGAAGTCCCTCCCAGGGAGTGGGATAGTAAACATTGAGTTTATCTATCTATAGTGAGTGAAGTCTCTCTGGGATTGGGATACTAAACATTGAGTATATATATCTATAGTGAGTGAAGTCTCTCTGGGAGTGTGATAGTAAACATTGAGTATATATATCTATAGTGAGTGAAGTCTCTCTATCTGTGAGTGGGATAATAAACATTGTGTTTATCTATCTATAGTGAGTGAAGTCTCTCTGGGAGTGGGACGGTAAACATTGAGTTTATCTATCTATAGTGAGTGAAGTCTCTCTGGGAGTGGGATAGTAAATATTGAGTTTGTCTATCTATAGTGAGTGAAGTCACTCTCTGGGTGTGGGAAAGTAATCATTGAATTTCTCTATCTACAGTGAGTGAAGTCTCTCTCTGGGAGTTGGATAGTAAACATTGAGTTTATGAATCTATAGTGAGTGAAGCTTCTCTCTCTGGGAGTGGGATGGTAAACATTGAGTTTATCTGTCTATAGTGAGTGAAGTCTCTCTCTGGGATTGGGGTAGTAAACATTGAGTTTATCTATCGATAGTGAGTGAAGACTCTCTCTGGGAGTGGGATAGTAAACATTGCGTTTATCTATCTATAGTGAGTGAAGTCTCTCTGGGAGTGGGATAGTAAACATTGAGTTTATCTATTTATAGTGAGTGAAGTCACTCTCTGGGAGTGGGATAGTAAATATTGAGTTTGTCTATCTATAGTGAGTGAAGTCACTCTCTGGGAGTGGGAAAGTAATCATTGAATTTCTCTATCTACAGTGAGTGAAGTCTCTCTCTGGGAGTTGGATAGTAAACATTGAGTTTATGAATCTATAGTGAGTGAAGCTTCTCTCTCTGGGAGTGGGATGGTAAACATTGAGTTTATCTGTCTTTAGTGAGTGAAGTCTCTCTTTGGGATTGGGGTAGTAAACATTGAGTTTATCTATCTATAGTGAGTGAAGTCTTGCTGGGAGTGGGGAAGTAATCCTTGAGTTTATCTATCTATACTGAGTGAAGTCTCTCTGGGAGTGGGATAGTATACATTGAGTTTATCTATCGATAGTGAGTGAAGTCTCCCTCTCTGGGAGTGGGATAGTAAACATTGAGTTTATCTATCTATAGTGAGTGAAGTCTTGCTGGGAGTTGGATAGTAAACATTGAGTTTATCTATCTATAGTGAGTGAAGTCTCTCTGGGAGTGGGATAGTAAACATTGAGTTTATCTATCTATAGTGAGTGAAGTCTCTCTGGGAGTGGGATAGTAAACATTGAGTTTATCTATCTATAGAGAGTGAAGTCTCTCTGGGAGTGGGATAGTAAACATTGAGTTTATCTACCTATAGTGAGTGAATTCTCTCTCTGGGAGTGGGATAGTAAACAGTGAGTTTATCTATCTATAGTGAGTGAAGTCTCTCTGGGAGTGGGATAGTAATCAATGAGTTTCTCTATCTATAGTGAGTGAATTCTCTCTCTGCGAGTGGGATAGAAAACATTGAGTTTATCTATCTATAGTGAGTGAAGTCTCTCTCTCTGGGAATGGGACAGTAAACATTGAGTTTATCTATCTATAGTGAGTGAAGTCTCTCTGGGAGTGGGATAGTAAACAGTGAGTTTATCTATCTATAGTGAGTGAAGTCTCTCTGGGAGTGGGATAGTAATCAATGAGTTTCTCTATCTATAGTGAGTGAATTCTCTCTCTGCGAGTGGGATAGAAAACATTGAGTTTATCTATCTATAGTGAGTGAAGTCTCTCGCTGGGATTGGGATAGTTAACATTGAGTTTATCTATCTATAGTGAGTGAAGTTTCTCTGGGAGTGGGATAATAAACATTGAGTTTACCTGTCTCTGGTTGTGAAGTCTCTCTCTGGGAGTGGGATAGTAAACATTGAGTTTATCTATCTATACTGAGTGAAGTCTCGCTCTGGGATTGGGAAAGTAATCATTGAATTTCTCTATCTATAGTGAGTGAAGTCTCTCTCTGGGATTGGATAGTAAACATTGAGTTTATCAATCTATAGTGAGTGAAGTCTCTCTCTGGGAGTTGGATAGTAAACATTGAGTTTATCAATTTATAGTGAGTGAAGTTTCTCTCTCTGGGAGTGGGATGGTAAACATTGAGTTTATCTGTCTCTAGTGAATGAAGTCTCTCTCTGGGAGTGGGATAGTAAACATTGAGTTTATCTGTCTCTAGTGAGTGAAGTCTCTCTCTCTGGGATTGGGGTAGTAAACATTGAGTTTATCTATCTATAGTGAGTGAAGTCTTGCTGGGAGTGGGGTAGTAATCCTTGAGTTTATCTATCGATACTGAGTGAAGTCTCTCTGGGAGTGGGATAGTAAACATTGAGTTTATCTATCGATAGTGAGTGAAGTCTCTCTCTGGGAGTGGATAGTAAACATTGAGTTTATCTATCTATAGTGAGTGAAGTCTCTCTCTGGGAGTGGGATAGTAAACATTGAGTTTTTCTATCAATAGTGAGTGAAGTCTCTCTCTGGGACTGGTGTAGTAATCCTTGAGTTTATCTATCTATACTGAGTGAAGTCTCTCTGGGAGTGGGATAGTAAACATTGAGTTTATCTATCTATAGTGAGTGAAGTCTCTCTGGGAGTGGGATAGTAAACATTGAGTTTATCTATCTATAGTGAGTGAAGTCTCTCTGGGAGTGGGATAGTAAACAATGAGTTTCTCTATCTATAGTGAGTGAAGTCTCTCTCTGGGAGTGGGATAGTAAACATTGTGTTTATCTATCTATAGTGAGTGAAGTCTCTCTGGGAGTGGGATAGTAAACATTGAGTTTATCTATCTATAGTGAGTGAAGTCTCTCTGGGAGTGGGACAGTAAACATTGAGTTTATCTATCTATAGTGAGTGAAGTCTCTCTCTCTGGGAGTGGGACAGTAAACATTGAGTTTATCTATCTATAGTGAGTGAAGTCTCTCTGGGAGTGGGATAGTAAACATTGAGTTTATCTATCTATAGTGAGTGAAGTCTCTCTGGGAGTGGGATAGTAAACAATGAGTTTCTCTATCTATAGTGAGTGAAGTCTCTCTCTGGGAGTGGGATAGTAAACATTGTGTTTATCTATCTATAGTGAGTGAAGTCTCTCTGGGAGTGGGACAGTAAACATTGAGTTTATCTATCTGTAGTGAGTGAAGTCTCTCTGGGAGTGGGATAGTAAACATTGAGTTTATCTATCAATAGTGAGTGAAGTCTCTCTGGGAGTGCGATAGTAAACATTGGGTTTATCTATCTATAGTGAGTGAAGTCTCTCTGGGTGTGGGACAGTAAACATTGAGTTTATCTATTTATAGTGAGTGAAGTCACTCTCTGGGAGTGGGAAAGTAATCATTGAATTTCTCTATCTACAGTGAGTGAAGTCTCTCTCTGGGAGTTGGATAGTGAACATTGAGTTTATGAATCTATAGTGAGTGAAGCTTCTCTCTCTGGGAGTGGGATGGTAAACATTGAGTTTATCTGTCTATAGTGAGTGAAGTCTCTCTCTGGGATTGGGGTAGTAAACATTGAGTTTATCTATCGATAGTGAGTGAAGACTCTCTCTGGGAGTGGGATAGTAAACATTGCGTTTATCTATCTATAGTGAGTGAAGTCTCTCTGGGAGTGGGATAGTAAACATTGAGTTTATCTATTTATAGTGAGTGAAGTCACTCTCTGGGAGTGGGATAGTAAATATTGAGTTTGTCTATCTATAGTGAGTGAAGTCACTCTCTGGGAGTAGGAAAGTAATCATTGAATTTCTCTATCTACAGTGAGTGAAGTCTCTCTCTGGGAGTTGGATAGTAAACATTGAGTTTATGAATCTATAGTGAGTGAAGCTTCTCTCTCTGGGAGTGGGATGGTAAACATTGAGTTTATCTGTCTTTAGTGAGTGAAGTCTCTCTCTGGGATTGGGGTAGTAAACATTGAGTTTATCTATCTATAGTGAGTGAAGTCTTGCTGGGAGTGGGGTAGTAATCCTTGAGTTTATCTATCTATACTGAGTGAAGTCTCTCTGGGAGTGGGATAGTAAACATTGAGTTTATCTATCTATAGTGAGTGAAGTCTCCCTCTCTGGGAGTGGGATAGTAAACATTGAGTTTATCTATCTATAGTGAGTGAAGTCTTGCTGGGAGTGGGATAGTAAACATTGAGTTTATCTATCTATAGTGAGTGAAGTCTCTCTGGGAGTGGGATAGTAAACATTGAGTTTCTCTATCTATAGTGAGTGATGTCTCTCTCTGGGAGTGGGATATTAAACATTGTGTTTATCTATCTATAGTGAGTGAAGTCTATCTGGGAGTGGGACAGTAAACATTGAGTTTATCTATCTATAGTGAGTGAAGTCTCTCTGGGAGTGGGATAGTAAATATTGAGTTTGTCTATCTATAGTGAGTGAAGTCACTCTCTGGGAGTGGGAAAGTAATCATTGAATTTCTCTATCTACAGTGAGTGAAGTCTCTCTCTGGGAGTTGGATAGTAAACATTGAGTTTATGAATCTATAGTGAGTGAAGCTTCTCTCTCTGGGAGTGGGATGGTAAACATTGAGTTTATCTGTCTATAGTGAGTGAAGTCTCTCTCTGGGATTGGGGTAGTAAACATTGAGTTTATCTATCGATAGTGAGTGAAGACTCTCTCTGGGAGTGGGATAGTAAACATTGCGTTTATCTATCTATAGTGAGTGAAGTCTCTCTGGGAGTGGGATAGTAAACATTGAGTTTATCTATTTATAGTGAGTGAAGTCACTCTCTGGGAGTGGGATAGTAAATATTGAGTTTGTCTATCTATAGTGAGTGAAGTCACTCTCTGGGAGTGGGAAAGTAATCATTGAATTTCTCTATCTACAGTGAGTGAAGTCACTCTCTGGGAGTTGGATAGTAAACATTGAGTTTATCTGTCTTTAGTGATTGAAGTCTCTCTCTGGGATTGGGGTAGTAAACATTGAGTTTATCTATCTATAGTGAGTGAAGTCTTGCTGGGAGTGGGGTAGTAATCCTTGAGTTTATCTATTTATACTGAGTGAAGTCTCTCTGGGAGTGGGATAGTATACATTGAGTTTATCTATCGATAGTGAGTGAAGTCTCCCTCTCTGGGAGTGGGATAGTAAACATTGAGTTTATCTCTCTATAGTGAGTGAAGTCTTGCTGGGAGTTGGATAGTAAACATTGAGTTTATCTATCTATAGTGAGTGAAGTCTCTCTGGGAGTGGGATAGTAAACATTGAGTTTATCTATCTATAGTGAGTGAAGTCTCTCTGGGAGTGGGATAGTAAACATTGAGTTTATCTATCTATAGAGAGTGAAGTCTCTCTGGGAGTGGGATAGTAAACATTGAGTTTATCTACCTATAGTGAGTGAATTCTCTCTCTGGGAGTGGGATAGTAAACAGTGAGTTTATCTATCTATAGTGAGTGAAGTCTCTCTGGGAGTGGGATAGTAATCAATGAGTTTCTCTATCTATAGTGAGTGAATTCTCTCTCTGCGAGTGGGATAGAAAACATTGAGTTTATCTATCTATAGTGAGTGAAGTCTCTCTCTCTGGGAATGGGACAGTAAACATTGAGTTTATCTATCTATAGTGAGTGAAGTCTCTCTGGGAGTGGGATAGTAAACAGTGAGTTTATCTATCTATAGTGAGTGAAGTCTCTCTGGGAGTGGGATAGTAATCAATGAGTTTCTCTATCTATAGTGAGTGAATTCTCTCTCTGCGAGTGGGATAGAAAACATTGAGTTTATCTATCTATAGTGAGTGAAGTCTCTCGCTGGGATTGGGATAGTTAACATTGAGTTTATCTATCTATAGTGAGTGAAGTTTCTCTGGGAGTGGGATAATAAACATTGAGTTTACCTGTCTCTGGTTGTGAAGTCTCTCTCTGGGAGTGGGATAGTAAACATTGAGTTTATCTATCTATAGTGAGTGAAGTCTCTCTGGGAGTGGGATAGTAAACATTGAGTTTATCTATCTATAGTGAGTGAAGTCTCTCTTGGAGTGGGATAGTAAACATTGAGTTTATCATTCTATAGTGAGTGAACTCTCTCTCTGGGAGTGGAAAAAGTAAACATTGAGTTTATCTATCTATAGTGAATGAAGTCGCTCTCTGGGAGTGGGATCGTAAACATTGAGTTTATCTATCTATAGTGAGTGAAGTCTCTATCTGGGAGTGGGATAGTAAACATTGAGTTTATCTATCAATAGTGAGTGAAGTCTCTCTGGGAGTGGGATAGTAAACATTGGGTTTATCTAGCTATAGTGAGTGAAGTCCCTCCCAGGGAGTGGGATAATAAACATTGAGTTTATCTATCTATAGTGAGTGAAGTCTCTCTGGGATTGGGATAGTAAACATTGAGTATATATATCTATAGTGAGTGAAGTCTCTCTCTCTGGGAGTGGGATAGTAAACATTGAGTTTATCTATCTATAGTGAGTGAAGTCTCTCTCTCTGGGAGTGGGATAGTAAACATTGAGTTTATCTACCTCTCGTGGCTGAAGTCACTCTCTGGGAGTGGGATAGTAAACATTGAGTTTATCTATCTCTAGTGAGTGAAGTTTCTCTGGGAGTGGGATAGTAATCAATGAGTTTCTCTATCTATAGTGAGTGAATTCTCTCTCTGGGTGTGGGATAGAAAACATTGAGTTTATCTATCTATAGTGAGTGAAGTCTCTCTGGGAGTGGGATAGTAAACATTGAGTTTACCTGTCTCTAGTGAGTGAAGTCTCTCTCTGGGATTGGGATAGTAATCATTGAATTTCTCTATCTATAGTGAGTGAAGTCTCTCTGGGAGTGGGATAGTAAACATTGAGTTTACCTGTCTCTAGTGAGTGAAGTCTCTCTCTGGGAGTGGGATAGTAAACATTGAGTTTATCTATCTATAGTGAGTGAAGTCTCTCTCTGGGATTGGGAAAGTAATCATTGAGTTTCTCTATCTATAGTGAGTGAGGTCTCTCTCGGGGAGTGGGGTAGTAAACACTGAGTTTATCAATCTATAGTGAGTGAAGTTTCTCTCTCTGGGAGTGGGATGGTAAGCATTGAGTTTATCCGTCTCTAGTGAGTGAAGTCTCTCTCTCTGGGAGTGGGGTAGTAAACATTGAGTTTATCTATCTATAGTGAGTGAAGTCTCTCTCTGGGAGTGGGATAGTAAACATTGAGTTTATCAATCTATAGTGAGTGAAGTCTCTCTCTGGGAGTGGGATAGTAAACATTGAGTTTATCAATCTATAGTGAGTGAAGTTTCTCTCTCTGGGAGTGGGATGGTAAACATTGAGTTTATCTGTCTCTAGTGAGTGAAGTCTCTCTCTCTGTGAGTGGGGTAGTAAACATTGAGTTTATCTATCTATAGTGAGTGAAGTCTCTCTGGGAGTGGGATAGTAAACATTGAGTTTATCTATCAATAGTGAGTGAAGTCTCTCTGGGAGTGGATAGTAAACATTGAGTTTATCTATCTGTAGTGAGTGAAGTCTCTCTGGGTGTGGGACAGCAAACATTGAGTTTATCTATTTATAGTGAGTGAAGTCTCTCTGGGAGTGGGATAGTAAACATTGAGTTTATCTATCTATAGTGAGTGAAGTCTCCCTCTCTGGGAGTGGGAAAGTAAACACTGAGTTTATCTATCTATAGTGAGTGAAGTCTCTCTGGGAGTGGGATAGTAAACATTGAGTTTATCTATCTATAGTGAGTGAAGTCTCTCTTGGAGTGGGATAGTAAACATTGAGTTTATCTATCTATAGTGAGTGAACTCTCTCTCTGGGAGTGGAAAAAGTAAACATTGAGTTTATCTATCTATAGTGAATGAAGTCGCTCTCTGGGAGTGGGATCGTAAACATTGAGTTTATCTATCTATAGTGAGTGAAGTCTCTATCTGGGAGTGGGATAGTAAACATTGAGTTTATCTATCAATAGTGAGTGAAGTCTCTCTGGGAGTGGGATAGTAAACATTGGGTTTATCTAGCTTTAGTGAGTGAAGTCCCTCCCAGGGAGTGGGATAGTAAACATTGAGTTTATCTATCTATAGTGAGTGAAGTCTCTCTGGGATTGGGATACTAAACATTGAGTATATATATCTATAGTGAGTGAAGTCTCTCTGGGAGTGTGATAGTAAACATTGAGTTTATCTATCTATAGTGAGTGAAGTCTCTCTGGGAGTGGGATAGTAAATATTGAGTTTGTCTATCTATAGTGAGTGAAGTCTCTATCAGGGAGTGGGATAGTAAACATTGAGTTTATCTATCAATAGTGAGTGAAGTCTCTCTGGGAGTGGGATAGTAAACATTGGGTTTATCTAGCTATAGTGAGTGAAGTCCCTCCCAGGGAGTGGGATAATAAACATTGAGTTTATCTATCTATAGTGAGTGAAGTCTCTCTGGGATTGGGATAGTAAACATTGAGTATATATATCTATAGTGAGTGAAGTCTCTCTCTCTGGGAGTGGGATAGTAAACATTGAGTTTATCTATCTATAGTGAGTGAAGTCTCTCTCTCTGGGAGTGGGATAGTAAACATTGAGTTTATCTACCTCTCGTGGCTGAAGTCACTCTCTGGGAGTGGGATAGTAAACATTGAGTTTATCTATCTCTAGTGAGTGAAGTTTCTCTGGGAGTGGGATAGTAATCAATGAGTTTCTCTATCCATAGTGAGTGAATTCTCTTTCTGGGTGTGGGATAGAAAACATTGAGTTTATCTATCTATAGTGAGTGAAGTCTCTCTGGGAGTGGGATAGTAAACATTGAGTTTACCTGTCTCTAGTGAGTGAAGTCTCTCTCTGGCAGTGGGATAGTAAACATTGAGTTTATCTATGTATAGTGAGTGAAGTCTCTCTCTGGGATTGGGATAGTAATCATTGAATTTCTCTATCTATAGTGAGTGAAGTCTCTCTGGGAGTGGGATAGTAAACATTGAGTTTACCTGTCTCTAGTGAGTGAAGTCTCTCTCTGGGAGTGGGATAGTAAACATTGAGATTATCTATCTATAGTGAGTGAAGTCTCTCTCTGGGATTGGGAAAGTAATCATTGAGTTTCTCTATCTATAGTGAGTGAGGTCTCTCTCGGGGAGTGGGGTAGTAAACACTGAGTTTATCAATCTATAGTGAGTGAAGTTTCTCTCTCTGGGAGTGGGATAGTAAGCATTGAGTTTATCCGTCTCTAGTGAGTGAAGTCTCTCTCTCTGGGAGTGGGGTAGTAAACATTGAGTTTATCTATCTATAGTGAGTGAAGTCTCTCTCTGGGAGTGGGATAGTAAACATTGAGTTTATCAATCTATAGTGAGTGAAGTCTCTCTCTGGGAGTGGGATAGTAAACATTGAGTTTATCAATCTATAGTGAGTGAAGTTTCTCTCTCTGGGAGTGGGATGGTAAACATTGAGTTTATCTGTCTCTAGTGAGTGAAGTCTCTCTGTGAGTGGGGTAGTAAACATTGAGTTTATCTATCTATAGTGAGTGAAGTCTCTCTGGGAGTGGGATAGTAAACATTGAGTTTATCTATTTATAGTGAGTGAAGTCACTCTCTGGGAGTGGGATAGTAAATATTGAGTTTGTCTATCTATAGTGAGTGAAGTCACTCTCTGGGAGTAGGAAAGTAATCATTGAATTTCTCTATCTACAGTGAGTGAAGTCTCTCTCTGGGAGTTGGATAGTAAACATTGAGTTTATGAATCTATAGTGAGTGAAGCTTCTCTCTCTGGGAGTGGGATGGTAAACATTGAGTTTATCTGTCTTTAGTGAGTGAAGTCTCTCTCTGGGATTGGGGTAGTAAACATTGAGTTTATCTATCTATAGTGAGTGAAGTCTTGCTGGGAGTGGGGTAGTAATCCTTGAGTTTATCTATCTATACTGAGTGAAGTCTCTCTGGGAGTGGGATAGTAAACATTGAGTTTATCTATCTATAGTGAGTGAAGTCTCCCTCTCTGGGAGTGGGATAGTAAACATTGAGTTGATCTATCTATAGTGAGTGAAGTCTTGCTGGGAGTGGGATAGTAAACATTGAGTTTATCTATCTATAGTGAGTGAAGTCTCTCTGGGAGTGGGATAGTAAACATTGAGTTTCTCTATCTATAGTGAGTGATGTCTCTCTCTGGGAGTGGGATATTAAACATTGTGTTTATCTATCTATAGTGAGTGAAGTCTATCTGGGAGTGGGACAGTAAACATTGAGTTTATCTATCTATAGTGAGTGAAGTCTCTCTGGGAGTGGGATAGTAAATATTGAGTTTGTCTATCTATAGTGAGTGAAGTCACTCTCTGGGAGTGGGAAAGTAATCATTGAATTTCTCTATCTACAGTGAGTGAAGTCTCTCTCTGGGAGTTGGATAGTAAACATTGAGTTTATGAATCTATAGTGAGTGAAGCTTCTCTCTCTGGGAGTGGGATGGTAAACATTGAGTTTATCTGTCTATAGTGAGTGAAGTCTCTCTCTGGGATTGGGGTAGTAAACATTGAGTTTATCTATCGATAGTGAGTGAAGACTCTCTCTGGGAGTGGGATAGTAAACATTGCGTTTATCTATCTATAGTGAGTGAAGTCTCTCTGGGAGTGGGATAGTAAACATTGAGTTTATCTATTTATAGTGAGTGAAGTCACTCTCTGGGAGTGGGATAGTAAATATTGAGTTTGTCTATCTATAGTGAGTGAAGTCACTCTCTGGGAGTGGGAAAGTAATCATTGAATTTCTCTATCTACAGTGAGTGAAGTCACTCTCTGGGAGTTGGATAGTAAACATTGAGTTTATCTGTCTTTAGTGATTGAAGTCTCTCTCTGGGATTGGGGTAGTAAACATTGAGTTTATCTATCTATAGTGAGTGAAGTCTTGCTGGGAGTGGGGTAGTAATCCTTGAGTTTATCTATTTATACTGAGTGAAGTCTCTCTGGGAGTGGGATAGTATACATTGAGTTTATCTATCGATAGTGAGTGAAGTCTCCCTCTCTGGGAGTGGGATAGTAAACATTGAGTTTATCTCTCTATAGTGAGTGAAGTCTTGCTGGGAGTTGGATAGTAAACATTGAGTTTATCTATCTATAGTGAGTGAAGTCTCTCTGGGAGTGGGATAGTAAACATTGAGTTTATCTATCTATAGTGAGTGAAGTCTCTCTGGGAGTGGGATAGTAAACATTGAGTTTATCTATCTATAGAGAGTGAAGTCTCTCTGGGAGTGGGATAGTAAACATTGAGTTTATCTACCTATAGTGAGTGAATTCTCTCTCTGGGAGTGGGATAGTAAACAGTGAGTTTATCTATCTATAGTGAGTGAAGTCTCTCTGGGAGTGGGATAGTAATCAATGAGTTTCTCTATCTATAGTGAGTGAATTCTCTCTCTGCGAGTGGGATAGAAAACATTGAGTTTATCTATCTATAGTGAGTGAAGTCTCTCTCTCTGGGAATGGGACAGTAAACATTGAGTTTATCTATCTATAGTGAGTGAAGTCTCTCTGGGAGTGGGATAGTAAACAGTGAGTTTATCTATCTATAGTGAGTGAAGTCTCTCTGGGAGTGGGATAGTAATCAATGAGTTTCTCTATCTATAGTGAGTGAATTCTCTCTCTGCGAGTGGGATAGAAAACATTGAGTTTATCTATCTATAGTGAGTGAAGTCTCTCGCTGGGATTGGGATAGTTAACATTGAGTTTATCTATCTATAGTGAGTGAAGTTTCTCTGGGAGTGGGATAATAAACATTGAGTTTACCTGTCTCTGGTTGTGAAGTCTCTCTCTGGGAGTGGGATAGTAAACATTGAGTTTATCTATCTATAGTGAGTGAAGTCTCTCTGGGAGTGGGATAGTAAACATTGAGTTTATCTATCTATAGTGAGTGAAGTCTCTCTTGGAGTGGGATAGTAAACATTGAGTTTATCATTCTATAGTGAGTGAACTCTCTCTCTGGGAGTGGAAAAAGTAAACATTGAGTTTATCTATCTATAGTGAATGAAGTCGCTCTCTGGGAGTGGGATCGTAAACATTGAGTTTATCTATCTATAGTGAGTGAAGTCTCTATCTGGGAGTGGGATAGTAAACATTGAGTTTATCTATCAATAGTGAGTGAAGTCTCTCTGGGAGTGGGATAGTAAACATTGGGTTTATCTAGCTATAGTGAGTGAAGTCCCTCCCAGGGAGTGGGATAATAAACATTGAGTTTATCTATCTATAGTGAGTGAAGTCTCTCTGGGATTGGGATAGTAAACATTGAGTATATATATCTATAGTGAGTGAAGTCTCTCTCTCTGGGAGTGGGATAGTAAACATTGAGTTTATCTATCTATAGTGAGTGAAGTCTCTCTCTCTGGGAGTGGGATAGTAAACATTGAGTTTATCTACCTCTCGTGGCTGAAGTCACTCTCTGGGAGTGGGATAGTAAACATTGAGTTTATCTATCTCTAGTGAGTGAAGTTTCTCTGGGAGTGGGATAGTAATCAATGAGTTTCTCTATCTATAGTGAGTGAATTCTCTCTCTGGGTGTGGGATAGAAAACATTGAGTTTATCTATCTATAGTGAGTGAAGTCTCTCTGGGAGTGGGATAGTAAACATTGAGTTTACCTGTCTCTAGTGAGTGAAGTCTCTCTCTGGGATTGGGATAGTAATCATTGAATTTCTCTATCTATAGTGAGTGAAGTCTCTCTGGGAGTGGGATAGTAAACATTGAGTTTACCTGTCTCTAGTGAGTGAAGTCTCTCTCTGGGAGTGGGATAGTAAACATTGAGTTTATCTATCTATAGTGAGTGAAGTCTCTCTCTGGGATTGGGAAAGTAATCATTGAGTTTCTCTATCTATAGTGAGTGAGGTCTCTCTCGGGGAGTGGGGTAGTAAACACTGAGTTTATCAATCTATAGTGAGTGAAGTTTCTCTCTCTGGGAGTGGGATGGTAAGCATTGAGTTTATCCGTCTCTAGTGAGTGAAGTCTCTCTCTCTGGGAGTGGGGTAGTAAACATTGAGTTTATCTATCTATAGTGAGTGAAGTCTCTCTCTGGGAGTGGGATAGTAAACATTGAGTTTATCAATCTATAGTGAGTGAAGTCTCTCTCTGGGAGTGGGATAGTAAACATTGAGTTTATCAATCTATAGTGAGTGAAGTTTCTCTCTCTGGGAGTGGGATGGTAAACATTGAGTTTATCTGTCTCTAGTGAGTGAAGTCTCTCTCTCTGTGAGTGGGGTAGTAAACATTGAGTTTATCTATCTATAGTGAGTGAAGTCTCTCTGGGAGTGGGATAGTAAACATTGAGTTTATCTATCAATAGTGAGTGAAGTCTCTCTGGGAGTGGATAGTAAACATTGAGTTTATCTATCTGTAGTGAGTGAAGTCTCTCTGGGTGTGGGACAGCAAACATTGAGTTTATCTATTCATAGTGAGTGAAGTCTCTCTGGGAGTGGGATAGTAAACATTGAGTTTATCTATCTATAGTGAGTGAAGTCTCCCTCTCTGGGAGTGGGAAAGTAAACACTGAGTTTATCTATCTATAGTGAGTGAAGTCTCTCTGGGAGTGGGATAGTAAACATTGAGTTTATCTATCTATAGTGAGTGAAGTCTCTCTTGGAGTGGGATAGTAAACATTGAGTTTATCTATCTATAGTGAGTGAACTCTCTCTCTGGGAGTGGAAAAAGTAAACATTGAGTTTATCTATCTATAGTGAATGAAGTCGCTCTCTGGGAGTGGGATCGTAAACATTGAGTTTATCTATCTATAGTGAGTGAAGTCTCTATCTGGGAGTGGGATAGTAAACATTGAGTTTATCTATCAATAGTGAGTGAAGTCTCTCTGGGAGTGGGATAGTAAACATTGGGTTTATCTAGCTTTAGTGAGTGAAGTCCCTCCCAGGGAGTGGGATAGTAAACATTGAGTTTATCTATCTATAGTGAGTGAAGTCTCTCTGGGATTGGGATACTAAACATTGAGTATATATATCTATAGTGAGTGAAGTCTCTCTGGGAGTGTGATAGTAAACATTGAGTTTATCTATCTATAGTGAGTGAAGTCTCTCTGGGAGTGGGATAGTAAATATTGAGTTTGTCTATCTATAGTGAGTGAAGTCTCTATCAGGGAGTGGGATAGTAAACATTGAGTTTATCTATCAATAGTGAGTGAAGTCTCTCTGGGAGTGGGATAGTAAACATTGGGTTTATCTAGCTATAGTGAGTGAAGTCCCTCCCAGGGAGTGGGATAATAAACATTGAGTTTATCTATCTATAGTGAGTGAAGTCTCTCTGGGATTGGGATAGTAAACATTGAGTATATATATCTATAGTGAGTGAAGTCTCTCTCTCTGGGAGTGGGATAGTAAACATTGAGTTTATCTATCTATAGTGAGTGAAGTCTCTCTCTCTGGGAGTGGGATAGTAAACATTGAGTTTATCTACCTCTCGTGGCTGAAGTCACTCTCTGGGAGTGGGATAGTAAACATTGAGTTTATCTATCTCTAGTGAGTGAAGTTTCTCTGGGAGTGGGATAGTAATCAATGAGTTTCTCTATCCATAGTGAGTGAATTCTCTTTCTGGGTGTGGGATAGAAAACATTGAGTTTATCTATCTATAGTGAGTGAAGTCTCTCTGGGAGTGGGATAGTAAACATTGAGTTTACCTGTCTCTAGTGAGTGAAGTCTCTCTCTGGCAGTGGGATAGTAAACATTGAGTTTATCTATGTATAGTGAGTGAAGTCTCTCTCTGGGATTGGGATAGTAATCATTGAATTTCTCTATCTATAGTGAGTGAAGTCTCTCTGGGAGTGGGATAGTAAACATTGAGTTTACCTGTCTCTAGTGAGTGAAGTCTCTCTCTGGGAGTGGGATAGTAAACATTGAGATTATCTATCTATAGTGAGTGAAGTCTCTCTCTGGGATTGGGAAAGTAATCATTGAGTTTCTCTATCTATAGTGAGTGAGGTCTCTCTCGGGGAGTGGGGTAGTAAACACTGAGTTTATCAATCTATAGTGAGTGAAGTTTCTCTCTCTGGGAGTGGGATAGTAAGCATTGAGTTTATCCGTCTCTAGTGAGTGAAGTCTCTCTCTCTGGGAGTGGGGTAGTAAACATTGAGTTTATCTATCTATAGTGAGTGAAGTCTCTCTCTGGGAGTGGGATAGTAAACATTGAGTTTATCAATCTATAGTGAGTGAAGTCTCTCTCTGGGAGTGGGATAGTAAACATTGAGTTTATCAATCTATAGTGAGTGAAGTTTCTCTCTCTGGGAGTGGGATGGTAAACATTGAGTTTATCTGTCTCTAGTGAGTGAAGTCTCTCTGTGAGTGGGGTAGTAAACATTGAGTTTATCTATCTATAGTGAGTGAAGTCTCTCTGGGAGTGGGATAGTAAACATTGAGTTTATCTATCAATAGTGAGTGAAGTCTCTCTGGGAGTGGATAGTAAACATTGAGTTTATCTATCTGTAGTGAGTGAAGTCTCTCTGGGTGTGGGACAGCAAACATTGAGTTTATCTATTTATAGTGAGTGAAGTCTCTCTGGGAGTGGGATAGTAAACATTGAGTTTATCTATCTATAGTGAGTGAAGTCTCCCTCTCTGGGAGTGGGAAAGTAAACACTGAGTTTATCTATCTATAGTGAGTGAAGTCTCTCTGGGAGTGGGATAGTAAACATTGAGTTTATCTATCTATAGTGAGTGAAGTCTCTCTTGGAGTGGGATAGTAAACATTGAGTTTATCTATCTATAGTGAGTGAACTCTCTCTCTGGGAGTGGAAAAAGTAAACATTGAGTTTATCTATCTATAGTGAATGAAGTCGCTCTCTGGGAGTGGGATCGTAAACATTGAGTTTATCTATCTATAGTGAGTGAAGTCTCTATCTGGGAGTGGGATAGTAAACATTGAGTTTATCTATCAATAATGAGTGAAGTCTCTCTGGGAGTGGGATAGTAAACATTGGGTTTATCTAGCTATAGTGAGTGAAGTCCCTCCCAGGGAGTGGGATAGTAAACATTGAGTTTATCTATCTATAGTGAGTGAAGTCTCTCTGGGATTGGGATACTAAACATTGAGTATATATATCTATAGTGAGTGAAGTCTCTCTGGGAGTGTGATAGTAAACATTGAGTATATATATCTATAGTGAGTGAAGTCTCTCTCTCTGTGAGTGGGATAATAAACATTGTGTTTATCTATCTATAGTGAGTGAAGTCTCTCTGGGAGTGGGACGGTAAACATTGAGTTTATCTATCTATAGTGAGTGAAGTCTCTCTGGGAGTGGGATAGTAAATATTGAGTTTGTCTATCTATAGTGAGTGAAGTCACTCTCTGGGTGTGGGAAAGTAATCATTGAATTTCTCTATATACAGTGAGTGAAGTCTCTCTCTGGGAGTTGGATAGTAAACATTGAGTTTATGAATCTATAGTGAGTGAAGCTTCTCTCTCTGGGAGTGGGATGGTAAACATTGAGTTTATCTGTCTATAGTGAGTGAAGTCTCTCTCTGGGATTGGGGTAGTAAACATTGAGTTTATCTATCGATAGTGAGTGAAGACTCTCTCTGGGAGTGGGATAGTAAACATTGCGTTTATCTATCTATAGTGAGTGAAGTCTCTCTGGGAGTGGGATAGTAAACATTGAGTTTATCTATTTATAGTGAGTGAAGTCACTCTCTGGGAGTGGGATAGTAAATATTGAGTTTGTCTATCTATAGTGAGTGAAGTCACTCTCTGGGAGTGGGAAAGTAATCATTGAATTTCTCTATCTACAGTGAGTGAAGTCTCTCTCTGGGAGTTGGATAGTAAACATTGAGTTTATGAATCTATAGTGAGTGAAGCTTCTCTCTCTGGGAGTGGGATGGTAAACATTGAGTTTATCTGTCTTTAGTGAGTGAAGTCTCTCTTTGGGATTGGGGTAGTAAACATTGAGTTTATCTATCTATAGTGAGTGAAGTCTTGCTGGGAGTGGGGAAGTAATCCTTGAGTTTATCTATCTATACTGAGTGAAGTCTCTCTGGGAGTGGGATAGTATACATTGAGTTTATCTATCGATAGTGAGTGAAGTCTCCCTCTCTGGGAGTGGGATAGTAAACATTGAGTTTATCTATCTATAGTGAGTGAAGTCTTGCTGGGAGTTGGATAGTAAACATTGAGTTTATCTATCTATAGTGAGTGAAGTCTCTCTGGGAGTGGGATAGTAAACATTGAGTTTATCTATCTATAGTGAGTGAAGTCTCTCTGGGAGTGGGATAGTAAACATTGAGTTTATCTATCTATAGAGAGTGAAGTCTCTCTGGGAGTGGGATAGTAAACATTGAGTTTATCTACCTATAGTGAGTGAATTCTCTCTCTGGGAGTGGGATAGTAAACAGTGAGTTTATCTATCTATAGTGAGTGAAGTCTCTCTGGGAGTGGGATAGTAATCAATGAGTTTCTCTATCTATAGTGAGTGAATTCTCTCTCTGCGAGTGGGATAGAAAACATTGAGTTTATCTATCTATAGTGAGTGAAGTCTCTCTCTCTGGGAATGGGACAGTAAACATTGAGTTTATCTATCTATAGTGAGTGAAGTCTCTCTGGGAGTGGGATAGTAAACAGTGAGTTTATCTATCTATAGTGAGTGAAGTCTCTCTGGGAGTGGGATAGTAATCAATGAGTTTCTCTATCTATAGTGAGTGAATTCTCTCTCTGCGAGTGGGATAGAAAACATTGAGTTTATCTATCTATAGTGAGTGAAGTCTCTCGCTGGGATTGGGATAGTTAACATTGAGTTTATCTATCTATAGTGAGTGAAGTTTCTCTGGGAGTGGGATAATAAACATTGAGTTTACCTGTCTCTGGTTGTGAAGTCTCTCTCTGGGAGTGGGATAGTAAACATTGAGTTTATCTATCTATACTGAGTGAAGTCTCGCTCTGGGATTGGGAAAGTAATCATTGAATTTCTCTATCTATAGTGAGTGAAGTCTCTCTCTGGGAGTTGGATAGTAAACATTGAGTTTATCAATCTATAGTGAGTGAAGTCTCTCTCTGGGAGTTGGATAGTAAACATTGAGTTTATCAATTTATAGTGAGTGAAGTTTCTCTCTCTGGGAGTGGGATGGTAAACATTGAGTTTATCTGTCTCTAGTGAATGAAGTCTCTCTCTGGGAGTGGGATAGTAAACATTGAGTTTATCTGTCTCTAGTGAGTGAAGTCTCTCTCTCTGGGATTGGGGTAGTAAACATTGAGTTTATCTATCTATAGTGAGTGAAGTCTTGCTGGGAGTGGGGTAGTAATCCTTGAGTTTATCTATCGATACTGAGTGAAGTCTCTCTGGGAGTGGGATAGTAAACATTGAGTTTATCTATCGATAGTGAGTGAAGTCTCTCTCTGGGAGTGGATAGTAAACATTGAGTTTATCTATCTATAGTGAGTGAAGTCTCTCTCTGGGAGTGGGATAGTAAACATTGAGTTTTTCTATCAATAGTGAGTGAAGTCTCTCTCTGGGACTGGTGTAGTAATCCTTGAGTTTATCTATCTATACTGAGTGAAGTCTCTCTGGGAGTGGGATAGTAAACATTGAGTTTATCTATCTATATTGAGTGAAGTCTCTCTCTCTGGGAGTGGGACAGTAAACATTGAGTTTATCTATCTATAGTGAGTGAAGTCTCTCTGGGAGTGGGATAGTAAACATTGAGTTTATCTATCTATAGTGAGTGAAGTCTCTCTGGGAGTGGGATAGTAAACAATGAGTTTCTCTATCTATAGTGAGTGAAGTCTCTCTCTGGGAGTGGGATAGTAAACATTGTGTTTATCTATCTATAGTGAGTGAAGTCTCTCTGGGAGTGGGACAGTAAACATTGAGTTTATCTATCTGTAGTGAGTGAAGTCTCTCTGGGAGTGGGATAGTAAACATTGAGTTTATCTATCAATAGTGAGTGAAGTCTCTCTGGGAGTGCGATAGTAAACATTGGGTTTATCTATCTATAGTGAGTGAAGTCTCTCTGGGTGTGGGACAGTAAACATTGAGTTTATCTATTTATAGTGAGTGAAGTCACTCTCTGGGAGTGGGAAAGTAATCATTGAATTTCTCTATCTACAGTGAGTGAAGTCTCTCTCTGGGAGTTGGATAGTGAACATTGAGTTTATGAATCTATAGTGAGTGAAGCTTCTCTCTCTGGGAGTGGGATGGTAAACATTGAGTTTATCTGTCTATAGTGAGTGAAGTCTCTCTCTGGGATTGGGGTAGTAAACATTGAGTTTATCTATCGTTAGTGAGTGAAGACTCTCTCTGGGAGTGGGATAGTAAACATTGCGTTTATCTATCTATAGTGAGTGAAGTCTCTCTGGGAGTGGGATAGTAAACATTGAGTTTATCTATTTATAGTGAGTGAAGTCACTCTCTGGGAGTGGGATAGTAAATATTGAGTTTGTCTATCTATAGTGAGTGAAGTCACTCTCTGGGAGTAGGAAAGTAATCATTGAATTTCTCTATCTACAGTGAGTGAAGTCTCTCTCTGGGAGTTGGATAGTAAACATTGAGTTTATGAATCTATAGTGAGTGAAGCTTCTCTCTCTGGGAGTGGGATGGTAAACATTGAGTTTATCTGTCTTTAGTGAGTGAAGTCTCTCTCTGGGATTGGGGTAGTAAACATTGAGTTTATCTATCTATAGTGAGTGAAGTCTTGCTGGGAGTGGGGTAGTAATCCTTGAGTTTATCTATCTATACTGAGTGAAGTCTCTCTGGGAGTGGGATAGTAAACATTGAGTTTATCTATCTATAGTGAGTGAAGTCTCCCTCTCTGGGAGTGGGATAGTAAACATTGAGTTTATCTATCTATAGTGAGTGAAGTCTTGCTGGGAGTGGGATAGTAAACATTGAGTTTATCTATCTATAGTGAGTGAAGTCTCTCTGGGAGTGGGATAGTAAACATTGAGTTTCTCTATCTATAGTGAGTGATGTCTCTCTCTGGGAGTGGGATATTAAACATTGTGTTTATCTATCTATAGTGAGTGAAGTCTATCTGGGAGTGGGACAGTAAACATTGAGTTTATCTATCTATAGTGAGTGAAGTCTCTCTGGGAGTGGGATAGTAAATATTGAGTTTGTCTATCTATAGTGAGTGAAGTCACTCTCTGGGAGTGGGAAAGTAATCATTGAATTTCTCTATCTACAGTGAGTGAAGTCTCTCTCTGGGAGTTGGATAGTAAACATTGAGTTTATGAATCTATAGTGAGTGAAGCTTCTCTCTCTGGGAGTGGGATGGTAAACATTGAGTTTATCTGTCTATAGTGAGTGATGTCTCTCTCTGGGATTGGGGTAGTAAACATTGAGTTTATCTATCGATAGTGAGTGAAGACTCTCTCTGGGAGTGGGATAGTAAACATTGCGTTTATCTATCTATAGTGAGTGAAGTCTCTCTGGGAGTGGGATAGTAAACATTGAGTTTATCTATTTATAGTGAGTGAAGTCACTCTCTGGGAGTGGGATAGTAAATATTGAGTTTGTCTATCTATAGTGAGTGAAGTCACTCTCTGGGAGTGGGAAAGTAATCATTGAATTTCTCTATCTACAGTGAGTGAAGTCTCTCTCTGGGAGTTGGATAGTAAACATTGAGTTTATCTGTCTTTAGTGAGTGAAGTCTCTCTCTGGGATTGGGGTAGTAAACATTGAGTTTATCTATCTATAGTGAGTGAAGTCTTGCTGGGAGTGGGGTAGTAATCCTTGAGTTTATCTATTTATACTGAGTGAAGTCTCTCTGGGAGTGGGATAGTATACATTGAGTTTATCTATCGATAGTGAGTGAAGTCTCCCTCTCTGGGAGTGGGATAGTAAACATTGAGTTTATCTATCTATAGTGAGTGAAGTCTTGCTGGGAGTTGGATAGTAAACATTGAGTTTATCTATCTATAGTGAGTGAAGTCTCTCTGGGAGTGGGATAGTAAACATTGAGTTTATCTATCTATAGTGAGTGAAGTCTCTCTGGGAGTGGGATAGTAAACATTGAGTTTATCTATCTATAGAGAGTGAAGTCTCTCTGGGAGTGGGATAGTAAACATTGAGTTTATCTACCTATAGTGAGTGAATTCTCTCTCTGGGAGTGGGATAGTAAACAGTGAGTTTATCTATCTATAGTGAGTGAAGTCTCTCTGGGAGTGGGATAGTAATCAATGAGTTTCTCTATCTATAGTGAGTGAATTCTCTCTCTGCGAGTGGGATAGAAAACATTGAGTTTATCTATCTATAGTGAGTGAAGTCTCTCTCTCTGGGAATGGGACAGTAAACATTGAGTTTATCTATCTATAGTGAGTGAAGTCTCTCTGGGAGTGGGATAGTAAACAGTGAGTTTATCTATCTATAGTGAGTGAAGTCTCTCTGGGAGTGGGATAGTAATCAATGAGTTTCTCTATCTATAGTGAGTGAATTCTCTCTCTGCGAGTGGGATAGAAAACATTGAGTTTATCTATCTATAGTGAGTGAAGTCTCTCGCTGGGATTGGGATAGTTAACATTGAGTTTATCTATCTATAGTGAGTGAAGTTTCTCTGGGAGTGGGATAATAAACATTGAGTTTACCTGTCTCTGGTTGTGAAGTCTCTCTCTGGGAGTGGGATAGTAAACATTGAGTTTATCTATCTATACTGAGTGAAGTCTCGCTCTGGGATTGGGAAAGTAATCATTGAATTTCTCTATCTATAGTGAGTGAAGTCTCTCTCTGGGAGTTGGATAGTAAACATTGAGTTTATCAATCTATAGTGAGTGAAGTCTCTCTCTGGGAGTTGGATAGTAAACATTGAGTTTATCAATCTATAGTGAGTGAAGTCTCTCTCTGGGAGTTGGATAGTAAACATTGAGTTTATCAATTTATAGTGAGTGAAGTTTCTCTCTCTGGGAGTGGGATGGTAAACATTGAGTTTATCTGTCTCTAGTGAATGAAGTCTCTCTCTGGGAGTGGGATAGTAAACATTGAGTTTATCTGTCTCTAGTGAGTGAAGTCTCTCTCTCTGGGATTGGGGTAGTAAACATTGAGTTTATCTATCTATAGTGAGTGAAGTCTTGCTGGGAGTGGGGTAGTAATCCTTGAGTTTATCTATCTATACTGAGTGAAGTCTCTCTGGGAGTGGGATAGTAAACATTGAGTTTATCTATCGATAGTGAGTGAAGTCTCTCTCTGGGAGTGGATAGTAAACATTGAGTTTATCTACCTATAGTGAGTGAAGTCTCTCTCTGGGAGTGGGATAGTAAACATTGAGTTTTTCTATCAATAGTGAGTGAAGTCTCTCTCTGGGACTGGTGTAGTAATCCTTGAGTTTATCTATCTATACTGAGTGAAGTCTCTCTGGGAGTGGGATAGTAAACATTGAGTTTATCTATCTATAGTGAGTGAAATCTCTCTCTCTGGGAGTGGGACAGTAAACATTGAGTTTATCTATCTATAGTGAGTGAAGTCTCTCTGGGAGTGGGATAGTAAACATTGAGTTTATCTATCTATAGTGAGTGAAGTCTCTCTGGGAGTGGGATAGTAAACAATGAGTTTCTCTATCTATAGTGAGTGAAGTCTCTCTCTGGGAGTGGGATAGTAAACATTGTGTTTATCTATCTATAGTGAGTGAAGTCTCTCTGGGAGTGGGACAGTAAACATTGAGTTTATCTATCTGTAGTGAGTGAAGTCTCTCTGGGAGTGGGATAGTAAACATTGAGTTTATCTATCAATAGTGAGTGAAGTCTCTCTGGGAGTGCGATAGTAAACATTGGGTTTATCTATCTATAGTGAGTGAAGTCTCTCTGGGTGTGGGACAGTAAACATTGAGTTTATCTATTTATAGTGAGTGAAGTCACTCTGGGAGTGGGACAGTAAACATTGAGTTTATCTATCTATCGTGAGTGGAGTCTCTCTCTCTGGGAGTGGGATGGTAAACATTGAGTTTATCTATCTATAGTGAGCGAAGTCTCCCTGGGAGTGGGATAGTAAACATTGAGTTTATCTATCTATAGTGAGTGAAGTCTTTCTCTCCGGGAGTGGGATAGTAAACATTGAGTTTATCTATCTATAGTGAGTGAAGTCTCTCTCTGGGAGTGGGATAGTAAACATTGAGTTTATCTATCGATAGTGAGTGAAGTCTCTCTCTGGGAGTGGGATAGTAAACATTGAGTTTATCTATCTATAGTGAGTGAAGTCTCTCTCTCTGGGAGTGGGATAGTAAACATTGAGTTTATCTATCTATTGTGAGTGAAGTCTCTCTCTCTGGGAGTGGGATAGTAAACATTGAGTTTATCTATCTATAGTGAGTGAAGTCTCTCTGGGAGTGGGATAGTAATCAATGAGTTTATCTATCTATAGTGAGTGAAGTCTCTCTCTGGAGTGGGATAGTAAACATTGAGTTTATCTCTATAGTGAGTGAAGTCTCTGTGGGAGTGGGATAGTAATCCTTGAGTTTATCTATCTATAGTGAGTGAAGTCTCTCTGGGAGTGGGATCCTTGAATTTATATATCTATAGTGAGTGAAGTCTCTCTGGGAGTGGGATAGTAAACATTGAGTTTCTCTATCTATAGTGAGTGATGTCTCTCTCTGGGAGTGGGATATTAAACATTGTGTTTATCTATCTATAGTGAGTGAAGTCTCTCTGGCAGTGGGACAGTAAACATTGAGTTTATCTATCTATAGTGAGTGAAGTCTCTCTGGGAGTGGGATAGTAAACATTGAGTTTATCTATCTGTAGTGAGTGAAGTCTCTCTGGGTGTGGGACAGTAAACATTGAGTTTATCTATTTATAGTGAGTGAAGTCTCTCTGGGAGTGGGACAGTAAACTTTGAGTTTATCTATCTATAGTGAGTGAAGTCTCTCTCTGGGAGTGGGATAGTAAACATTGAGTTTATCAATCTATCGTGAGTGAAGTTTCTCTCTCTGGGAGTGGGATGGTAAACATTGAGTTTATCTGTCTCTAGTGAGTGAAGTCTCTCTCTCTGGGAGTGGGAAAGTAAACATTGAGTTTATCTATCTATAGTGAGTGATGTCTCTCTCTGGGAGTGGGATATTAAACATTGTGTTTATCTATCTATAGTGAGTGAAGTCTCTCTGGGAGTGGGACAGTAAACATTGAGTTTATCTATCTATAGTGAGTGAAGTCTCTCTGGGAGTGGGATAGTAAACATTGAGTTTATCTATCAATAGTGAGTGAAGTCTCTCTGGGAGTGGGATAGTAAACATTGAGTTTATCTATCTGTAGTGAGTGAAGTCTCTCTGGGTGTGGGACAGTAAACATTGAGTTTATCTATTTATAGTGAGTGAAGTCTCTCTGGGAGTGGGACAGTAAACATTGAGTTTATCTATCTATAGTGAGTGAAGTCTCTCTCTGGGAGTGGGATAGTAAACATTGAGTTTATCAATCTATAGTGAGTGAAGTCTCTCTCTGGGAGTGGGATAGTAAACATTGAGTTTATCAATCTATCGTGAGTGAAGTTTCTCTCTCTGGGAGTGGGATGGTAAACATTGAGTTTATCTGTCTCTAGTGAGTGAAGTCTCTCTCTCTGTGAGTGGGGTAGTAAACATTGAGTTTATCTATCTATAGTGAGTGAAGTCTCTCTCTGGGAGTGGGATATTAAACATTGAGTTTATCTATTTATATTGAGTGAAGTCTCTCTGGGAGTGGGATAGTAAACATTGAGTTCATCTATCTATAGTGAGTGAAGTCTCCCTCTCTGGGAGTGGGAAAGTAAACATTGAGTTTATCTATCTATAGTGAGTGAAGTCTCTCTGGGAGTGGGATAGTAAACATTGAGTTAATCTATCTATAGTGAGTGAACTCTCTCTCTGGGAGTGGGAAAGTAAACATTGAGTTTATCTATCTATAGTGAATGAAGTCGCTCTCTGGGAGTGGGATCGTAAACATTGAGTTTATCTATCAATAGTGAGTGAAGTCTCTCTGGGAGTGGGATAGTAAACATTGGGTTTATCTATCTATAGTGAGTGAAGTCCCTCACAGGGAGTGGGATAGTAAACATTGAGTTTATCTATCTAGAGTGAGTGAAGTCTCTCTGGGAGTTGGGATAGTAAACATTGAGTTTATCTATCTATAGTGAGTGAAGTCTCTCTCTCTGTGAGTGGGATAGTAAACATTGAGTTTATCTATCTATAGTGAGTGAAGTCTCTCTCTGGGAGCGGGATAGTAAACATTGAGTTTATCTATCAATAGTGAGTGAAGTCTTGCTGGGAGTGGGATAGTAAACATTGAGTTTATCTATCTATAGTGAGTGAAGTCTCTCTGGGAGTGGGATAGTAAACATTGAGTTTCTCTATCTATAGTCAGTGATGTCTCTCTCTGGGAGTGGGATATTAAACATTGTGTTTATCTATCTATAGTGAGTGAAGTCTCTCTGGGAGTGGGACAGTAAACATTGAGTTTATCTATCTATAGTGAGTGAAGTCACTCTGGGAGTCGGATAGTAAACATTGAGTTTATCTATCAATAGTGAGTGAAGTCTCTCTGGGAGTGGGATAGTAAACATTGAGTTTATCTATCTGTAGTGAGTGAAGTCTCTCTGGGTGTGGGACAGTAAACATTGAGTTTATCTATTTATAGTGAGTGAAGTCTCTCTGGGAGTGGGACAGTAAACATTGAGTTTATCTATCTATAGTGAGTGAAGTCTCTCTCTCTGGGAGTGGGAAAGTAAAAATTGAGTTTATCTATCTATAGTGAGTGAAGTCTCTCTGGGAGTGGGATAGTAAACATTGAGTTTATCTATCTATAGTGAGTGAAGTCTTTCTCTCCGGGAGGATGATAGTAAACATTGAGTTTATCTATCTATAGTGAGTGAAGTCTCTCTGGTAGTGGGATAGTAAACATTGAGTTTATCTCTCTATAGTGAGTGAAGTCTCTCTCTCTGGGAGTGGGACAGTAAACATTGAGTTTATCTATTTATAATGAGTGAAGTCTCTCTGGGAGTGGGATAGTAAACATTGAGTTTATCTATCGATAGTGAGTGAAGTCTCTCTCTGGGAGTGGGATAGTAAACATAGAGTTTATCTATCTATAGTGAGTGAAGTCTCTCTCTCTGGGAGTGGAATAGTAAACATTGGGTTTATCTATCTATAGTGAGTGAAGTCTCTCTGGGTGTGGGACAATAAACATTGAGTTTATCTATTTATAGTGAGTGAAGTCTCTCTGGGAGTGGGACAGTAAACATTGAGTTTATCTATCTATAGTGAGTGAAGTCTCTCTCTCTGGGAGTGGGATAGTAAACATTGAGTTTATCTATCTATAGTGAGTGAAGTCTTTCTCTCCGGGAGTGGGATAGTAAACATTGAGTTTATCTATCTATAGTGAGTGAAGTCTCTCTGGGAGTGGGATAGTAATCAATGAGTTTCTCTATCTATAGTGAGTGAAGTCTCTCTCTGGGAGTGGGATAGTAAACATTGAGTTTATCTATCTATAGTGAGTGAAGTCTCTCTCTGGGATTGGGAAAGTAATCATTGAGTTTCTCTATCTATAGTGAGTGAAGTCTCTCTCTGGGAGTGGGATAGTAAACACTGAGTTTATCAATCTATAGTGAGTGAAGTTTCTCTCTCTGGGAGTTGGATGGTAAGCAATAAGTTTATCTGTCTCTAGTGAGTGAAGTCTCTCTCTCTGGGAGTGGGGTAGTAAACATTGAGTTTATCTATCTATAGTGAGTGAAGTCTCTCTCTGGGAGTGGGATAGTAAACATTGTGTTTATCAATCTATAGTGAGTGAAGTCTCTCTCTGGGAGTGGGATAGTAAACATTGAGTTTATCAATCTATAGTGAGTGAAGTTTCTCTCTGGGAGCGGGATGGTAAACATTGAGTTTATCTGTCTCTAGTGAGTGAAGTCTCTCTCTCTGAGTGGGGTAGTAAACATTGAGTTTATCTATCTATAGTGAGTGAAGTCTCTCTCTGGGAGTGGGATGTAAACATTGAGTTTATCTATTTATAGTGAGTGAAGTCTCTCTGGGAGTGGGATAGTAAACATTGAGTTTATCTATCTATAGAGAGTGAAGTCTCTCTGGGAGCGGGATAGTAATCAATGAGTTTCTCTATCTATAGTGAGTGAAGTCTCTCTCTGGGAATGGGACAGTAAACATTGAGTTTATCTATCTATAGTGAGTGAAGTCTCTCTGGGAGTGGGATAGTAAACATTGAGTTTATCTATCTATAGGGAGTGAAGTCTCTCTGGGAGCGGGATAGTAATCAATGAGTTTCTCTATCTATAGTGAGTGAATTCTCTCTCTGCGAGTGGGATAGAAAACATTGAGTTTATCTATCTATAGTGAGTGAAGTTTCTCTGGGAGTGGGATAATAAACATTGAGTTTACCTGTCTCTGGTTAGTGAAGTCTCTCTCTGGGAGTGGGATAGTAAACATTGAGTTTATCTATCTATACTGAGTGAAGTCTCTCTCTGGGATTGGGAAAGTAATCATTGAATTTCTCTATCTATAGTGAGTGAAGTCTCTCTCTGGGAGTTGGATAGTAAACATTGAGTTTATCAATCTATAGTGAGTGAAGTCTCTCTCTGGGAGTTGGATAGTAAACATTGAGTTTATCAATTTATAGTGAGTGAAGTTTCTCTCTCTGGGAGTGGGATGGTAAACATTGAGTTTATCTGTCTCTAGTGAGTGATGTCTCTCTCTGGGAGTGGGATAGTAAACATTGAGTTTATCTGTCTCTAGTGAGTGAAGTCTCTCTCTCTGGGATTGGGGTAGTAAACATTGAGTTTATCTATCTATAGTGAGTGAAGTCTTGCTGGGAGTGGGGTAGTAATCCTTGAGTTTATCTATCTATACTGAGTGAAGTCTCTCTGGGAGTGGGATAGTAAACATTGTGTTTATCTATCGATAGTGAGTGAAGTATATCTCTGGGAGTGGATAGTAAACATTGAGTTTATATATCTATAGTGAGTGAAGTCTCTCTCTGGGAGTGGGATAGTAAACATTGAGTTATTCTATCAATAGTGAGTGAAGTCTCTCTCTGGGAGTGGGGTAGTAATCCTTGAGTTTATCTATCTATACTGAGTGAAGTCTCTCTGGGAGTGGGATAGTAAACATTGAGTTTATCTATCGATAGTGATTGAAGTCTCTCTCTGGGAGTGGATAGTAATCATTGAGTTTATCTATCTATAGTGAGTGAAGTCTCTCTCTCTGGGAGTGGGACAGTAAACATTGAGTTTATCTATCTATAGTGAGTGAAGTCTCTCTGGGAGTGGGATAGTAAACATTGAGTTTATCTATCTATAGTGAGTGAAGTCTCTCTGGGAGTGGGATAGTAAACAATGAGTTTCTCTATCTATAGTGAGTGAAGTCTCTCTCTGGGAGTGGGATAGTAAACATTGTGTTTATCTATCTATAGTGAGTGAAGTCTCTCTGGGAGTGGGACAGTAAACATTGAGTTTATCTATCTATAGTGAGTGAAGTCTCTCTGGGAGTGGGATAGTAAACATTGAGTTTATCTATCAATAGTGAGTGAAGTCTCTCTGGGAGTGCGATAGTAAACATTGGGTTTATCTATCTATAGTGAGTGAAGTCTCTCTGGGTGTGGGACAGTGAACATTGAGTTTATCTATTTATAGTGAGTGAAGTCTCTCTGGGAGTGGGACAGTAAACATTGAGTTTATCTATCTATCGTGAGTGAAGTCTCTCTCTCTGGGAGTGGGATGGTAAACATTGAGTTTATCTATCTATAGTGAGCGAAGTCTCCCTGGGAGTGGGATAGTAAACATTGAGTTTATCTATCTATAGTGAGTGAAGTCTTTCTCTCCGGGAGTGGGATAGTAAACATTGAGTTTATCTATCTATAGTGAGTGAAGTCTCTCTCTGGGAGTGGGATAGTAAACATTGAGTTTATCTATCTATAGTGAGTGAAGTCTCTCTCTCTGGGAGTGGGACAGTAAACATTGAGTTTATCTATTTATAGTGAGTGAAGTCTCTCTGGGAGTGGGATAGTAAACATTGAGTTTATCTATCGATAGTGAGTGAAGTCTCTCTCTGGGAGTGGGATAGTAAACATTGAGTTTATCTATCTATAGTGAGTGAAGTCTCTCTCTCTGGGAGTGGGATAGTAAACATTGAGTTTATCTATCTATAGTGAGGGAAGTCTCTCTCTCTGGGAGTGGGATAGTAAACATTGAGTTTATCTATCTATAGTGAGTGAAGTCTCTCTCTGGAGTGGGATAGTAAACATTGAGTTTATCTCTATAGTGAGTGAAGTCTCTGTGGGAGTGGGATAGTAATCCTTGAGTTTATCTATCTATAGTGAGTGAAGTCTCTCTGGGAGTGGGATCCTTGAATTTATATATCTATAGTGAGTGACGTCTCTCTCTGGGAGTGAGATAGTAAACATTGAGTTTATCTATCTATAGTGAGTGAAGTCTTGCTGGGAGTGGGATAGTAAACATTGAGTTTCTCTATCTATAGTGAGTGATGTCTCTCTCTGGGAGTGGGATATTAAACATTGTGTTTATCTATCTATAGTGAGTGAAGTCTCTCTGGGAGTGGGACAGTAAACATTGAGTTTATCTATCTATAGTGAGTGAAGTCTCTCTGGGAGTGGGATAGTAAACATTGAGTTTATCTATCAATAGTGAGTGAAGTCTCTCTGGGAGTGGGATAGTAAACATTGAGTTTATCTATCTGTAGTGAGTGAAGTCTCTCTGGGTGTGGGACAGTAAACATTGAGTTTATCTATTTATAGTGAGTGAAGTCTCTCTGGGAGTGGGACAGTAAACATTGAGTTTATCTATCTATAGTGAGTGAAGTCTCTCTCTGGGAGTGGGATAGTAAACATTGAGTTTATCAATCTATAGTGAGTGAAGTCTCTCTGGGAGTGGGATAGTAAACATTGAGTTTATCTATCAATAGTGAGTGAAGTCTCTCTGGGAGTGGGATAGTAAACATTGGGTTTATCTATCTATAGTGAGTGAAGTCTCTCTGGGTGTGGGACAGTGAACATTGAGTTTATCTATTTATAGTGAGTGAAGTCTCTCTGGGAGTGGGACAGTAAACATTGAGTTTATCTACCTATAGTGAGTGAAGTCTCTCTCTCTGGGAGTGGGATGGTAAACATTGAGTTTATCTATCTATAGTGAGCGAAGTCTCCCTGGGAGTGGGATAGTAAACATTGAGTTTATCTATCTATAGTGAGTGAAGTCTCTCTCTCCGGGAGTGGGATAGTAAACATTGAGTTTATCTATCTATAGTGAGTGAAGTCTCTCTGGGAGTGGGATAGTAAACATTGAGTTTATCTATCTATCGTGAGTGAAGTCTCTCTCTCTGGGAGTGGGATGGTAAACATTGAGTTTATCTATCTATAGTGAGCGAAGTCTCCCTGGGAGTGGGATAGTAAACATTGAGTTTATCTATCTATAGTGAGTGAAGTCTTTCTCTCCGGGAGTGGGATAGTAAACATTGAGTTTATCTATCTATAGTGAGTGAAGTCTCTCTCTGGGAGTGGGATAGTAAACATTGAGTTTATCTATCTATAGTGAGTGAAGTCTCTCTCTCTGGGAGTGGGACAGTAAACATTGAGTTTATCTATTTATAGTGAGTGAAGTCTCTCTGGGAGTGGGATAGTAAACATTGAGTTTATCTATCGATAGTGAGTGAAGTCTCTCTCTGGGAGTGGGATAGTAAACATTGAGTTTATCTATCTATAGTGAGTGAAGTCTCTCTCTCTGGGAGTGGGATAGTAAACATTGAGTTTATCTATCTATAGTGAGTGAAGTCTCTCTCTCCGGGAGTGGGATAGTAAACATTGAGTTTATCTATCTATAGTGAGTGAAGTCTCTCTGGGAGTGGGATAGTAAACATTGAGTTTATCTATCTATCGTGAGTGAAGTCTCTCTCTCTGGGAGTGGGATGGTAAACATTGAGTTTATCTATCTATAGTGAGCGAAGTCTCCCTGGGAGTGGGATAGTAAACATTGAGTTTATCTATCTATAGTGAGTGAAGTCTTTCTCTCCGGGAGTGGGATAGTAAACATTGAGTTTATCTATCTATAGTGAGTGAAGTCTCTCTCTGGGAGTGGGATAGTAAACATTGAGTTTATCTATCTATAGTGAGTGAAGTCTCTCTCTCTGGGAGTGGGACAGTAAACATTGAGTTTATCTATTTATAGTGAGTGAAGTCTCTCTGGGAGTGGGATAGTAAACATTGAGTTTATCTATCGATAGTGAGTGAAGTCTCTCTCTGGGAGTGGGATAGTAAACATTGAGTTTATCTATCTATAGTGAGTGAAGTCTCTCTCTCTGGGAGTGGGATAGTAAACATTGAGTTTATCTATCTATAGTGAGGGAAGTCTCTCTCTCTGGGAGTGGGATAGTAAACATTGAGTTTATCTATCTATAGTGAGTGAAGGCTCTCTGGGAGTGGGATAGTAATCAATGAGTTTATCTATCTATAGTGAGTGAAGTCTCTCTCTGGAGTGGGATAGTAAACATTGAGTTTATCTCTATAGTGAGTGAAGTCTCTGTGGGAGTGGGATAGTAATCCTTGAGTTTATCTATCTATAGTGAGTGAAGTCTCTCTGGGAGTGGGATCCTTGAATTTATATATCTATAGTGAGTGACGTCTCTCTCTGGGAGTGAGATAGTAAACATTGAGTTTATCTATCTATAGTGAGTGAAGTCTTGCTGGGAGTGGGATAGTAAACATTGAGTTTATCTATCTATAGTGAGTGAAGTCTCTCTGGGAGTGGGATAGTAAACATTGAGTTTCTCTATCTATAGTGAGTGATGTCTCTCTCTGGGAGTGGGATATTAAACATTGTGTTTATCTATCTATAGTGAGTGAAGTCTCTCTGGGAGTGGGACAGTAAACATTGAGTTTATCTATCTATAGTGAGTGAAGTCTCTCTGGGAGTGGGATAGTAAACATTGAGTTTATCTATCAATAGTGAGTGAAGTCTCTCTGGGAGTGGGATAGTAAACATTGAGTTTATCTATCTGTAGTGAGTGAAGTCTCTCTGGGTGTGGGACAGTAAACATTGAGTTTATCTATTTATAGTGAGTGAAGTCTCTCTGGGAGTGGGACAGTAAACATTGAGTTTATCTATCTATAGTGAGTGAAGTCTCTCTCTGGGAGTGGGATAGTAAACATTGAGTTTATCAATCTATAGTGAGTGAAGTCTCTCTCTGGGAGTGGGATAGTAAACATTGAGTTTATCAATCTATAGTGAGTGAAGTTTCTCTCTCTGGGAGTGGGATGGTAAACATTGACTTTATCTGTCTCTAGTGAGTGAAGTCTCTCTCTCTGTGAGTGGGGTAGTAAACATTGAGTTTATCTATCTATAGTGAGTGAAGTCTCTCTGGGAGTGGGATAGAAAACATTGAGTTTATCTATCTATAGTGAGTGAAGTCTCTCTTGGAGTGGGATAGTAAACATTGAGTTTATCTATCTATAGTGAGTGAACTCTCTCTCTGGGAGTGGGAAAGTAAACATTGAGTTTATCTATCTATAGTGAGTGAAGTCTCTCTCTCTGGGAGTGGGATAGTAAACATTGAGTTTATCTATCTATAGTGAGTGAAGTCTCTCTGGGAGTGGGATAGTAATCAATGAGTTTATCTATCTATAGTGAGTGAAGTCTCTCTCTGGAGTGGGATAGTAAACATTGAGTTTATCTCTATAGTGAGTGAATTCTCTGTGGGAGTGGGATAGTAATCCTTGAGTTTATCTATCTATAGTGAGTGAAGTCTCTCTGGGAGTGGGATCCTTGAATTTATATATCTATAGTGAGTGACGTCTCTCTCTGGGAGTGAGATAGTAAACATTGAGTTTATCTATCTATAGTGAGTGAAGTCTTGCTGGGAGTGGGATAGTAAACATTGAGTTTATCTATCTATAGTGAGTGAAGTCTCTCTGGGAGTGGGATAGTAAACATTGAGTTTCTCTATCTATAGTGAGTGATGTCTCTCTCTGGGAGTGGGATATTAAACATTGTGTTTATCTATCTATAGTGAGTGAAGTCTCTCTGGGAGTGGGACAGTAAACATTGAGTTTATCTATCTATAGTGAGTGAAGTCTCTCTGGGAGTGGGATAGTAAACATTGAGTTTATCTATCAATAGTGAGTGAAGTCTCTCTGGGAGTGGGATAGTAAACATTGAGTTTATCTATCTGTAGTGAGTGAAGTCTCTCTGGGTGTGGGACAGTAAACATTGAGTTTATCTATTTATAGTGAGTGAAGTCTCTCTGGGAGTGGGACAGTAAACATTGAGTTTATCTATCTATAGTGAGTGAAGTCTCTCTCTGGGAGTGGGATAGTAAACATTGAGTTTATCAATCTATAGTGAGTGAAGTCTCTCTCTGGGAGTGGGATAGTAAACATTGAGTTTATCAATCTATAGTGAGTGAAGTTTCTCTCTCTGGGAGTGGGATGGTAAACATTGAGTTTATCTGTCTCTAGTGAGTGAAGTCTCTCTCTCTGTGAGTGGGGTAGTAAACATTGAGTTTATCTATCTATAGTGAGTGAAGTCTCTCTGGGAGTGGGATAGTAAACATTGAGTTTATCTATCTATAGTGAGTGAAGTCTCTCTTGGAGTGGGATAGTAAACATTGAGTTTATCTATCTATAGTGAGTGAACTCTCTCTCTGGGAGTGGGAAAGTAAACATTGAGTTTATCTATCTATAGTGAATGAAGTCGCTCTCTGGGAGTGGGATCGTAAACATTGAGTTTATCTATCTATAGTGAGTGAAGTCTCTCTCTGGGAGTGGGATAGTAAACATTGAGTTTATCTATCAATAGTGAGTGAAGTCTCTCTGGGAGTGGGATAGTAAACATTGGGTTTATCTATCTATAGTGAGTGAAGTCCCTCTCAGGGAGTGGGATAGTAAACATTGAGTTTATCTATCTATAGTGAGTGAAGTCTCTCTGGGAGTGGGATAGTAAACATTGAGTATATATATCAATAGTGAGTGAAGTCTCTCTCTCTGTGAGTGGGATAGTAAACATTGAGTTTATCTACCTATAGTGAGTGAAGTCTCTTTGGGAGTGAGATAGTAAACATTGAGCTTACCTGTCTCTAGTGAGTGAAGTCTCTCTGGGAGTGGGATAGTAAACATTGAGTTTATCTATCGATAGTGAGTGAAGTCTCTCTCTGGGAGTGGGATAGTAAACATTGAGTTTATCTATCTATAGTGAGTGAAGTCTCTCTGGGAGTGGGATAGTAGACATTGAGTTTATCTATTTATAGTGAGTGAAGTCACTCTCTGGGAGTGGGATAGTAAATATTGAGTTTATCTATCTATAGTGAGTGAACTCTCTCTCTGTGAGTGGAAAAAGTAAACATTGAGTTTATCTATCTATAGTGAATGAAGTCGCTCTCTGGGAGTGGGATCGTAAACATTGAGTTTATCTATCTATAGTGAGTGAAGTCTCTATCTGGGAGTGGGATAGTAAACATTGAGTTTATCTATCTATAGTGAGTGAAGTCTCTCTCTGGGAGTGGGATAGTAAACATTGAGTTTATCTATCAATAGTGAGTGAAGTCTCTCTGGGAGTGGGATAGTAACATTGGGTTTATCTATCTATAGTGAGTGAAGTCCCTCCCAGGGAGTGGGATAGTAAACATTGAGTTTATCTATCTATAGTGAGTGAAGTCTCTCTGGGAGTGGGATAGTAAACATTGAGTATATAAATCTAGAGTGAGTGAAGTCTCTCTCTCTGTGAGTGGGATAGTACACATTGAGTTTATCTACCTATAGTGAGTGAAGTCTCTCTGGGAGTGAGATAGTAAACATTGAGTTTACCTGTCTCTAGTGAGTGAAGTCTCTCTGGGAGTGGGATAGTAAACATTGAGTTTATCTATCGATAGTGAGTGAAGTCTCTCTCTGGGAGTGGGATAGTAAACATTGCGTTTATCTATCTATAGTGAGTGAAGTCTCTCTGGGAGTGGGATAGTAAACATTGAGTTTATCTGTTTATAGTGAGTGAAGTCACTCTCTGGGAGTGGGATAGTAAATATTGAGTTTGTCTATCTATAGTGAGTGAAGTCACTCTCTGGGAGTGGGATAGTAAACATTGAGTTTGTCTATCTATAGTGAGTGAAGTCTCTCTGGGAGTGGGATAGTAATCAATGAGTTTCTCTATCTATAGTGAGTGAATTCTCACTCTGCGAGTGGGATAGAAAACATTGAGTTTATCTATCTATAGTGAGTGACGTCTCTCTGGGTGTGGGATAGTAAACATTGAGTTTACCTGTCTCTCGTTAGTGAAGTCTCTCTCTGGGAGTGGGATAGTAAACATTGAGTTTATCTATCTATAGTGAGTGAAGTCTCTCTCTGGGATTGGGAAAGTAATCATTGAATTTCTCTATCTACAGTGAGTGAAGTCTCTCTCTGGGAGTTGGATAGTAAACATTGAGTTTATGAATCTATAGTGAGTGAAGTTTCTCTCTCTGGGAGTGGGATGGTAAACATTGAGTTTATCTATCGATAGTGATTGAAGTCTCTCTCTGGGAGTGGATAGTAATCATTGAGTTTATCTATCTATAGTGAGTGAAGTCTCTCTCTCTGGGAGTGGGACAGTAAACATTGAGTTTATCTGTCTTTAGTGAGTGAAGTCTCTCTGGGAGTGGGATAGTAAACATTGAGTTTATCTATCTATAGTGAGTGAAGTCTCCCTCTCTGGGAGTGGGAAAGTAAACATTGAGCTTATCTATCTAAAGTGAGTGATGTCTCTCTGGGAGTGGGATAGTAAACATTGAGTTTATCTATCTATAGTGAGTGAAGTCTTGCTGGGAGTGGGATAGTAAACATTGAGTTTATCTATCTATAGTGAGTGAAGTCTCCCTCTGTGGGAGTGGGAAAGTAAACATTGAGTTTATCTATCTATAGTGAGTGAAGTCTCTATCTGGGAGTGGGATAGTAATCCTTGAGTTTATCTATCTATACTGAGTGAAGTCTCTCTGGGAGTGGGATAGTAAACATTGAGTTTATCTATCTATAGTGAGTGAAGTCTCCCTCTGTGGGAGTGGGAAAGTAAACATTGAGCTTATCTATCTATAGTGAGTGAAGTCTCTCTGGGAGTGGGATAGTAATCCTTGAGTTTATCTATCTATACTGAGTGAAGTCTCTCTGGGAGTGGGATAGTAAACATTGAGTTTATCTATCGATAGTGATTGAGGTCTCTCTCTGGGAGTGGATAGTAATCATTGAGTTTATCTATCTATAGTGAGTGAAGTCTCTCTCTCTGGGAGTGGGACAGTAAACATTGAGTTTATCTATCTATAGTGAGTGAAGTCTCTCTGGGAGTGGGATAGTAAACATTGAGTTTATCTATCTATAGTGAGTGAAGTCTCTCTGGGAGTGGGATAGTAAACAATGAGTTTCTCTATCTATAGTGAGTGAAGTCTCTCTCTGGGAGTGGGATCGTAAACATTGTGTTTATCTATCTATAGTGAGTGAAGTCTCTCTGGGAGTGGGACAGTAAACATTGAGTTTATCTATCTATAGTGAGTTAAGTCTCTCTGGGAGTGGGATAGTAAACATTGAGTTTATCTATCAATAGTGAGTGAAGTCTCTCTGGGAGTGCGATAGTAAACATTGGGTTTATCTATCTATAGTGAGTGAAGTCTCTCTGGGTGTGGGACAGTAAACATTGAGTTTATCTATTTATAGTGAGTGAAGTCTCTCTGGGAGTGGGACAGTAAACATTGAGTTTATCTATCTATCGTGAGTGAAGTCTCTCTCTCTGGGAGTGGGATGGTAAACATTGAGTTTATCTATCTATAGTGAGCGAAGTCTCCCTGGGAGTGGGATAGTAAACATTGAGTTTATCTATCTATAGTGAGTGAAGTCTTTCTCTCCGGGAGTGGGATAGTAAACATTGAGTTTATCTATCTATAGTGAGTGAAGTCTCTCTCTCTGGGAGTGGGATAGTAAACATTGAGTTTATCTATCTATAGTGAGTGAAGTCTCTCTCTCTGGGAGTGGGATAGTAAACATTGAGTTTATCTATCTATAGTGAGTGAAGTCTCTCTGGGAGTGGGATAGTAATCAATGAGTTTTTCTATCTATAGTGAGTGAAGTCTCTCTCTGGAGTGGGATAGTAAACATTGAGTTTATCTCTATAGTGAGTGAAGTCTCTGTGGGAGTGGGATAGTAATCCTTGAGTTTATCTATCTATAGTGAGTGAAGTCTCTCTCGGAGTGGGATCCTTGAATTTATATATCTATAGTGAGTGACGTCTCTCTCTGGGAGCGAGATAGTAAACATTGAGTTTATCTCTCTATAGTGAGTGAAGTCTTGCTGGGAGTGGGATAGTAAACATTGAGTTTATCTATCTATAGTGAGTGAAGTCTCTCTGGGAGTGGGATAGTAAACATTGAGTTTCTCTATCTATAGTGAGTGATGTCTCTCTCTGGGAGTGGGATAGTAAACATTGTGTTTATCTATCTATAGTGAGTGAAGTCTCTCTGGGAGTGGGACAGTAAACATTGAGTTTATCTATCTATAGTGAGTGAAGTCTCTCTGGGAGTGGGATAGTAAACATTGAGTTTATCTATCAATAGTGAGTGAAGTCTCTCTGGGAGTGGGATAGTAAACATTGAGTTTCTCTATCTGTAGTGAGTGAAGTCTCTCTGGGTGTGGGACAGTAAACATTGAGTTTATCTATTTATAGTGAGTGAAGTCTCTCTGGGAGTGGGACAGTAAACATTGAGTTTATCTATCTATAGTGAGTGAAGTCTCTCTCTGGGAGTGGGATAGTAAACATTGAGTTTATCAATCTATAGTGAGTGAAGTCTCTCTCTGGGAGTGGGATAGTAAACATTGAGTTTATCAATCTATAGTGAGTGAAGTTTCTCTCTCTGGGAGTGGGATGGTAAACATTGAGTTTATCTGTCTCGAGTGAGTGAAGTCTCTCTCTCTGTGAGTGGGGTAGTAAACATTGAGTTTATCTATCTATATTGAGTGAAGTCTCTCTCTGGGAGTGGGAAATTAAACATTGAGTTTATCTATTTATAGTGAGTGAAGTCTCTCTGGGAGTGGGATAGTAAACATTGAGTTCATCTATCTATAGTGAGTGAAGTCTCCCTCTTTGGGAGTGGGAAAGTAAACATTGAGTTTATCTATCTATAGTGAGTGAAGTCTCTCTGGGAGTGGGATAGTAAACATTGAGTTTATCTATCTATAGTGAGTGAAGCCTCTCTTGGAGTGGGATAGTAAACATTGAGTTTATCTATCTATAGTGAGTGAACTCTCTCTCTGGGAGTGGGAAAGTAAACATTGAGTTTATCTATCTATAGTGAATGAATTCGCTCTCTGGGAGTGGGATCGTAAACATTGAGTTTATCTATCTATAGTGAGTGAAGTCTCTCTCTGGGAGTGGGATAGTAAACATTGAGTTTATCGATCAATAGTGAGTGAAGTCTCTCTGGGAGTGGGATAGTAAACATTGGGTTTATCTATCTATAGTGAGTGAAGTCCCTCTCAGGGAGTGGGATAGTAAACATTGAGTTTATCTATCTATAGTGAGTGAAGTCTCTCTGGGAGTGGGTAGTAAACATTGAGTATATATATCTATAGTGAGTGAAGTCTCTCTCTCTGTGAGTGGGATAGTAAACATTGAGTTTATCTACCTATAGTGAGTGAAGTCTCTCTGGGAGTGAGATAGTAAACATTGAGTTTACCTGTCTCTAGTGAGTGAAGTCTCTCTGGGAGTGGGATAGTAAACATTGAGTTTATCTATCGATAGTGAGTGAAGTCTCTCTCTGGGAGTGGGATAGTAAACATTGAGTTTATCTATCTATAGTGAGTGAAGTCTCTCTGGGAGTGGGATAGTAAACATTGAGTTTATCTATTTATAGTGAGTGAAGTCACTCTCTGGGAGTGGGATAGTAAATATTGAGTTTATCTATCTATAGTGAGTGAACTCTCTCTCTGGGAGTGGAAAAAGTAAACATTGAGTTTATCTATCTATAGTGAATGAAGTCGCTCTCTGGGAGTGGGATCGTAAACATTGAGTTTATCTATCTATAGTGAGTGAAGTCTCTATCTGGGAGTGGGATAGTAAACATTGAGTTTATCTATCTATAGTGAGTGAAGTCTCTCTCTGGGAGTGGGATAGTAAACATTGAGTTTATCTATCAATAGTGAGTGAAGTCTCTCTGGGAGTGGGATAGTAAACATTGGGTTTATCTATCTATGTTGAGTGAAGTCCCTCCCAGGGAGTGGGATTGTAAACATTGAGTTTATCTATCTATAGTGAGTGAAGTCTCTCTGGGAGTGGGATAGTAAATATTGAGTTTGTCTATCTATAGTGAGTGAAGTCACTCTCTGGGAGTGGGATAGTGAACATTGAGTTTGTCTATCTATAGTGAGTGAAGTCTCTCTGGGAGTGGGATAGTAATCAATGAGTTCCTCTATCTAAAGTGAGTTAATTCTCACTCTGCGAGTGGGATAGAAAACATTGAGTTTATCTATCTATAGTGAGTGACGTCTCTCTGGGTGTGGGATAGTAAACATTGAGTTTACCTGTCTCTCGTTAGTGAAGTCTCTCTCTGGGAGTGGGATAGTAAACATTGAGTTTATCTATCTATAGTGAGTGAAGTCTCTCTCTGGGATTGGGAAAGTAATCATTGAATTTCTCTATCTACAGTGAGTGAAGTCTCTCTCTGGGAGTTGGATAGTAAACATTGAGTTTATGAATCTATAGTGAGTGAAGTTTCTCTCTCTGGGAGTGGGATGGTAAACATTGAGTTTATCAATCAATAGTGATTGAAGTCTCTCTCTGGGAGTGGATAGTAATCATTGAGTTTATCTATCTATAGTGAGTGAAGTCTCTCTCTGGGAGTGGGACAGTAAACATTGAGTTTATCTATCTATAGTGAGTGAAGTCTCTCTGGGAGTGGGATAGTAAACATTGAGTTTATCTATCTATAGTGAGTGAAGTCTCCCTCTCTGGGAGTGGGAAAGTAAACATTGAGCTTATCTATCTATAGTGAGTGAAGTCTCTCTGGGAGTGGGATAGTAAACATTGAGTTTATCTATCTATAGTGAGTGAAGTCTTGCTGGGAGTGGGGTAGTAATCCTTGAGTTTATCTATCTATACTGAGTGAAGTCTCTCTGGGAGTGGGATAGTAAACATTGAGTTTCTCTATCTATAGTCAGTGATGTCTCTCTCTGGGAGTGGGATATTAAACATTGTGTTTATCTATCTATAGTGAGTGAAGTCTCTCTGGGAGTGGGACAGTAAACATTGAGTTTATCTATCTATAGTGAGTGAAGTCACTCTGGGAGTCGGATAGTAAACATTGAGTTTATCTATCAATAGTGAGTGAAGTCTCTCTGGGAGTGGGATAGTAAACATTGAGTTTATCTATCTGTAGTGAGTGAAGTCTCTCTGGGTGTGGGACAGTAAACATTGAGTTTATCTATTTATAGTGAGTGAAGTCTCTCTGGGAGTGGGACAGTAAACATTGAGTTTATCTATCTATAGTGAGTGAAGTCTCTCTCTCTGGGAGTGGGAAAGTAAAAATTGAGTTTATCTATCTATAGTGAGTGAAGTCTCTCTGGGAGTGGGATAGTAAACATTGAGTTTATCTATCTATAGTGAGTGAAGTCTTTCTCTCCGGGAGGATGATAGTAAACATTGAGTTTATCTATCTATAGTGAGTGAAGTCTCTCTGGTAGTGGGATAGTAAACATTGAGTTTATCTCTCTATAGTGAGTGAAGTCTCTCTCTCTGGGAGTGGGACAGTAAACATTGAGTTTATCTATTTATAATGAGTGAAGTCTCTCTGGGAGTGGGATAGTAAACATTGAGTTTATCTATCGATAGTGAGTGAAGTCTCTCTCTGGGAGTGGGATAGTAAACATAGAGTTTATCTATCTATAGTGAGTGAAGTCTCTCTCTCTGGGAGTGGAATAGTAAACATTGGGTTTATCTATCTATAGTGAGTGAAGTCTCTCTGGGTGTGGGACAATAAACATTGAGTTTATCTATTTATAGTGAGTGAAGTCTCTCTGGGAGTGGGACAGTAAACATTGAGTTTATCTATCTATAGTGAGTGAAGTCTCTCTCTCTGGGAGTGGGATAGTAAACATTGAGTTTATCTATCTATAGTGAGTGAAGTCTTTCTCTCCGGGAGTGGGATAGTAAACATTGAGTTTATCTATCTATAGTGAGTGAAGTCTCTCTGGGAGTGGGATAGTAATCAATGAGTTTCTCTATCTATAGTGAGTGAAGTCTCTCTCTGGGAGTGGGATAGTAAACATTGAGTTTATCTATCTATAGTGAGTGAAGTCTCTCTCTGGGATTGGGAAAGTAATCATTGAGTTTCTCTATCTATAGTGAGTGAAGTCTCTCTCTGGGAGTGGGATAGTAAACACTGAGTTTATCAATCTATAGTGAGTGAAGTTTCTCTCTCTGGGAGTTGGATGGTTAGCAATAAGTTTATCTGTCTCTTGTGAGTGAAGTCTCTCTCTCTGGGAGTGGGGTAGTAAACATTGAGTTTATCTATCTATAGTGAGTGAAGTCTCTCTCTGGGAGTGGGATAGTAAACATTGTGTTTATCAATCTATAGTGAGTGAAGTCTCTCTCTGGGAGTGGGATAGTAAACATTGAGTTTATCAATCTATAGTGAGTGAAGTTTCTCTCTGGGAGCGGGATGGTAAACATTGAGTTTATCTGTCTCTAGTGAGTGAAGTCTCTCTCTCTGAGTGGGGTAGTAAACATTGAGTTTATCTATCTATAGTGAGTGAAGTCTCTCTCTGGGAGTGGGATAGTAAACATTGAGTTTATCTATTTATAGTGAGTGAAGTCTCTCTGGGAGTGGGATAGTAAACATTGAGTTTATCTATCTATAGAGAGTGAAGTCTCTCTGGGAGCGGGATAGTAATCAATGAGTTTCTCTATCTATAGTGAGTGAAGTCTCTCTCTGGGAATGGGACAGTAAACATTGAGTTTATCTATCTATAGTGAGTGAAGTCTCTCTGGGAGTGGGATAGTAAACATTGAGTTTATCTATCTATAGGGAGTGAAGTCTCTCTGGGAGCGGGATAGTAATCAATGAGTTTCTCTATCTATAGTGAGTGAATTCTCTCTCTGCGAGTGGGATAGAAAACATTGAGTTTATCTATCTATAGTGAGTGAAGTTTCTCTGGGAGTGGGATAATAAACATTGAGTTTACCTGTCTCTGGTTAGTGAAGTCTCTCTCTGGGAGTGGGATAGTAAACATTGAGTTTATCTATCTATACTGAGTGAAGTCTCTCTCTGGGATTGGGAAAGTAATCATTGAATTTCTCTATCTATAGTGAGTGAAGTCTCTCTCTGGGAGTTGGATAGTAAACATTGAGTTTATCAATTTATAGTGAGTGAAGTTTCTCTCTCTGGGAGTGGGATGGTAAACATTGAGTTTATCTGTCTCTAGTGAGTGAAGTCTCTCTCTGGGAGTGGGATAGTAAACATTGAGTTTATCTGTCTCTAGTGAGTGAAGTCTCTCTCTCTGGGATTGGGGTAGTAAACATTGAGTTTATCTATCTATAGTGAGTGAAGTCTTGCTGGGAGTGGGGTAGTAATCCTTGAGTTTATCTATCTATACTGAGTGAAGTCTCTCTGGGAGTGGGATAGTAAACATAGTGTTTATCTATCGATAGTGAGTGAAGTATATCTCTGGGAGTGGATAGTAAACATTGAGTTTATATATCTATAGTGAGTGAAGTCTCTCTCTGGGAGTGGGATAGTAAACATTGAGTTATTCTATCAATAGTGAGTGAAGTCTCTCTCTGGGAGTGGGGTAGTAATCCTTGAGTTTATCTATCTATACTGAGTGAAGTCTCTCTGGGAGTGGGAGAGTAAACATTGAGTTTATCTATCGATAGTGATTGAAGTCTCTCTCTGGGAGTGGATAGTAATCATTGAGTTTATCTATCTATAGTGAGTGAAGTCTCTCTCTCTGGGAGTGGGACAGTAAACATTGAGTTTATCTATCTATAGTGAGTGAAGTCTCTCTGGGAGTGGGATAGTAAACATTGAGTTTATCTATCTATAGTGAGTGAAGTCTCTCTGGGAGTGGGATAGTAAATAATGAGTTTCTCTATCTATAGTGAGTGAAGTCTCTCTCTGGGAGTGGGATAGTAAACATTGTGTTTATCTATCTATAGTGAGTGAAGTCTCTCTGGGAGTGGGACAGTAAACATTGAGTTTATCTATCTATAGTGAGTGAAGTCTCTCTGGGAGTGGGATAGTAAACATTGAGTTTATCTATCAATAGTGAGTGAAGTCTCTCTGGGAGTGCGATAGTAAACATTGGGTTTATCTATCTATAGTGAGTGAAGTCTCTCTGGGTGTGGGACAGTGAACATTGAGTTTATCTATTTATAGTGAGTGAAGTCTCTCTGGGAGTGGGACAGTAAACATTGAGTTTATCTATCTATCGTGAGTGAAGTCTCTCTCTCTGGGAGTGGGATGGTAAACATTGAGTTTATCTATCTATAGTGAGTGAAGTCTCCCTGGGAGTGGGATAGTAAACATTGAGTTTATCTATCTATAGTGAGTGAAGTCTTTCTCTCCGGGAGTGGGATAGTAAACATTGAGTTTATCTATCTATAGTGAGTGAAGTCTCTCTCTGGGAGTGGGATAGTAAACATTGAGTTTATCTATCTATAGTGAGTGAAGTCTCTCTCTCTGGGAGTGGGACAGTAAACATTGAGTTTATCTATTTATAGTGAGTGAAGTCTCTCTCTCTGGGAGTGGGATAGTAAACATTGAGTTTATCTATCGATAGTGAGTGAAGTCTCTCTCTGGGAGTGGGATAGTAAACATTGAGTTTATCTATCTATAGTGAGTGAAGTCTCTCTCTCTGGGAGTGGGATAGTAAACATTGAGTTTATCTATCTATAGTGAGGGAAGTCTCTCTCTCTGGGAGTGGGATAGTAAACATTGAGTTTATCTATCTATAGTGAGTGAAGTCTCTCTGGGAGTGGGATAGTAATCAATGAGTTTATCTATCTATAGTGAGTGAAGTCTCTCTCTGGAGTGGGATAGTAAACATTGAGTTTATCTCTATAGTGAGTGAAGTCTCTGTGGGAGTGGGATAGTAATCCTTGAGTTTATCTATCTATAGTGAGTGAAGTCTCTCTGGGAGTGGGATCCTTGAATTTATATATCTATAGTGAGTGACGTCTCTCTCTGGGAGTGAGATAGTAAACATTGAGTTTATCTATCTATAGTGAGTGAAGTCTTGCTGGGAGTGGGATAGTAAACATTGAGTTTATCTATCTATAGTGAGTGAAGTCTCTCTGGGAGTGGGATAGTAAACATTGAGTTTCTCTATCTATAGTGAGTGATGTCTCTCTCTGGGAGTGGGATATTAAACATTGTGTTTATCTATCTATAGTGAGTGAAGTCTCTCTGGGAGTGGGACAGTAAACATTGAGTTTATCTATCTATAGTGAGTGAAGTCTCTCTGGGAGTGGGATAGTAAACATTGAGTTTATCTATCAATAGTGAGTGAAGTCTCTCTGGGAGTGGGATAGTAAACATTGAGTTTATCTATCTGTAGTGAGTGAAGTCTCTCTGGGTGTGGGACAGTAAACATTGAGTTTATCTATTTATAGTGAGTGAAGTCTCTCTGGGAGTGGGACAGTAAACATTGAGTTTATCTATCTATAGTGAGTGAAGTCTCTCTCTGGAAGTGGGATAGTAAACATTGAGTTTATCAATCTATAGTGAGTGAAGTCTCTCTCTGGGAGTGGGATAGTAAACATTGAGTTTATCAATCTATAGTGAGTGAAATTTCTCTCTCTGGGAGTGGGATGGTAAACATTGAGTTTATCTGTCTCTAGTGAGTGAAGTCTCTCTCTCTGTGAGTGGGGTAGTAAACATTGAGTTTATCTATCTATAGTGAGTGAAGTCTCTCTGGGAGTGGGATAGTAAACATTGAGTTTATCTATCTATAGTGAGTGAAGTCTCTCTTGGAGTGGGATAGCAAACATTGAGTTTATCTATCTATAGTGAGTGAACTCTCTCTCTGGGAGTGGGAAAGTAAACATTGAGTTTATCTATCTATAGTGAATGAAGTCGCTCTCTGGGAGTGGGATCGTAAACATTGAGTTTATCTATCTATAGTGAGTGAAGTCTCTCTCTGGGAGTGGGATAGTAAACATTGAGTTTATCTATCAATAGTGAGTGAAGTCTCTCTGGGAGTGGGATAGTAAACATTGGGTTTATCTATCTATAGTGAGTGAAGTCCCTCTCAGGGAGTGGGATAGTAAACATTGAGTTTATCTATCTATAGTGAGTGAAGTCTCTCTGGGAGTGGGATAGTAAACATTGAGTATATATATCAATAGTGAGTGAAGTCTCTCTCTCTGTGAGTGGGATAGTAAACATTGAGTTTATCTACCTATAGTGAGTGAAGTCTCTTTGGGAGTGAGATAGTAAACATTGAGCTTACCTGTCTCTAGTGAGTGAAGTCTCTCTGGGAGTGGGATAGTAAACATTGAGTTTATCTATCGATAGTGAGTGAAGTCTCTCTCTGGGAGTGGGATAGTAAACATTGAGTTTATCTATCTATAGTGAGTGAAGTCTCTCTGGGAGTGGGATAGTAGACATTGAGTTTATCTATTTATAGTGAGTGAAGTCACTCTCTGGGAGTGGGATAGTAAATATTGAGTTTATCTATCTATAGTGAGTGAACTCACTCTCTGTGAGTGGAAAAAGTAAACATTGAGTTTATCTATCTATAGTGAATGAAGTCGCTCTCTGGGAGTGGGATCGTAAACAATGAGTTTATCTATCTATAGTGAGTGAAGTCTCTATCTGGGAGTGGGATAGTAAACATTGAGTTTATCTATCTATAGTGAGTGAAGTCTCTCTCTGGGAGTGGGATAGTAAACATTGAGTTTATCTATCAATAGTGAGTGAAGTCTCTCTGGGAGTGGGATAGTAAACATTGGGTTTATCTATCTATAGTGAGTGAAGTCCCTCCCAGGGAGTGGGATAGTAAACATTGAGTTTATCTATCTATAGTGAGTGAAGTCTCTCTGGGAGTGGGATAGTAAACATTGAGTATATATATCTAGAGTGAGTGAAGTCTCTCTCTCTGTGAGTGGGATAGTACACATTGAGTTTATCTACCTATAGTGAGTGAAGTCTCTCTGGGAGTGAGATAGTAAACATTGAGTTTACCTGTCTCTAGTGAGTGAAGTCTCTCTGGGAGTGGGATAGTAAACATTGAGTTTATCTATCGATAGTGAGTGAAGTCTCTCTCTGGGAGTGGGATAGTAAACATTGCGTTTATCTATCTATAGTGAGTGAAGTCTCTCTGGGAGTGGGATAGTAAACATTGAGTTTATCTGTTTATAGTGAGTGAAGTCACTCTCTGGGAGTGGGATAGTAAATATTGAGTTTGTCTATCTATAGTGAGTGAAGTCACTCTCTGGGAGTGGGATAGTAAACATTGAGTTTGTCTATCTATAGTGAGTGAAGTCTCTCTGGGAGTGGGATAGTAATCAATGAGTTTCTCTATCTATAGTGAGTGAATTCTCACTCTGCGAGTGGGATAGAAAACATTGAGTTTATCTATCTATAGTGAGTGACGTCTCTCTGGGTGTGGGATAGTAAACATTGAGTTTACCTGTCTCTCGTTAGTGAAGTCTCTCTCTGGGAGTGGGATAGTAAACATTGAGTTTATCTATCTATAGTGAGTGAAGTCTCTCTCTGGGATTGGGAAAGTAATCATTGAATTTCTCTATCTACAGTGAGTGAAGTCTCTCTCTGGGAGTTGGATAGTAAACATTGAGTTTATGAATCTATACTGAGTGAAGTTTCTCTCTCTGGGAGTGGGATGGTAAACATTGAGTTTATCTATCGATAGTGATTGAAGTCTCTCTCTGGGAGTGGATAGTAATCATTGAGTTTATCTATCTATAGTGAGTGAAGTCTCTCTCTCTGGGAGTGGGACAGTAAACATTGAGTTTATCTGTCTTTAGTGAGTGAAGTCTCTCTGGGAGTGGGATAGTAAACATTGAGTTTATCTATCTATAGTGAGTGAAGTCTCCCTCTCTGGGAGTGGGAAAGTAAACATTGAGCTTATCTATCTATAGTGAGTGAAGTCTCTCTGGGAGTGGGATAGTAAACATTGAGTTTATCTATCTATAGTGAGTGAAGTCTTGCTGGGAGTGGGGTAGTAATCCTTGAGTTTATCTATCTATACTGAGTGAAGTCTCTCTCGGAGTGGGATAGTAAACATTGAGTTTATCTATCTATAGTGAGTGAAGTCTCCCTCTCTGGGAGTGGGAAAGTAAACATTGAGCTTATCTATCTATAGTGAGTGAAGTCTCTCTGGGAGTGGGATAGTAATCCTTGAGTTTATCTATCTATACTGAGTGAAGTCTCTCTGGGAGTGGGATAGTAAACATTGAGTTTATCTATCGATAGTGATTGAAGTCTCTCTCTGGGAGTGGATAGTAATCATTGAGTTTATCTATCTATAGTGAGTGAAGTCTCTCTCTCTGGGAGTGGGACAGTAAACATTGAGTTTATCTATCTATAGTGAGTGAAGTCTCTCTGGGAGTGGGATAGTAAACATTGAGTTTATCTATCTATAGTGAGTGAAGTCTCTCTGGGAGTGGGATAGTAAACAATGAGTTTCTCTATCTATAGTGAGTGAAGTCTCTCTCTGGGAGTGGGATCGTAAACATTGTGTTTATCTATCTATAGTGAGTGAAGTCTCTCTGGGAGTGGGACAGTAAACATTGAGTTTATCTATCTATAGTGAGTTAAGTCTCTCTGGGAGTGGGATAGTAAACATTGAGTTTATCTATCAATAGTGAGTGAAGTCTCTCTGGGAGTGCGATAGTAAACATTGGGTTTATCTATCTATAGTGAGTGAAGTCTCTCTGGGTGTGGGACAGTAAACATTGAGTTTATCTATTTATAGTGAGTGAAGTCTCTCTGGGAGTGGGACAGTAAACATTGAGTTTATCTATCTATCGTGAGTGAAGTCTCTCTCTCTGGGAGTGGGATGGTAAACATTGAGTTTATCTATCTATAGTGAGCGAAGTCTCCCTGGGAGTGGGATAGTAAACATTGAGTTTATCTATCTATAGTGAGTGAAGTCTTTCTCTCCGGGAGTGGGATAGTAAACATTGAGTTTATCTATCTATAGTGAGTGAAGTCTCTCTCTCTGGGAGTGGGATAGTAAACATTGTGTTTATCTATCTATAGTGAGTGAAGTCTCTCTCTCTGGGAGTGGGATAGTAAACATTGAGTTTATCTATCTATAGTGAGTGAAGTCTCTCTGGGAGTGGGATAGTAATCAATGAGTTTATCTATCTATAGTGAGTGAAGTCTCTCTCTGGAGTGGGATAGTAAACATTGAGTTTATCTCTATAGTGAGTGAAGTCTCTGTGGGAGTGGGATAGTAATCCTTGAGTTTATCTATCTATAGTGAGTGAAGTATCTCTCGGAGTGGGATCCTTGAATTTATATATCTATAGTGAGTGACGTCTCTCTCTGGGAGCGAGATAGTAAACATTGAGTTTATCTCTCTATAGTGAGTGAAGTCTTGCTGGGAGTGGGATAGTAAACATTGAGTTTATCTATCTATAGTGAGTGAAGTCTCTCTGGGAGTGGGATAGTAAACATTGAGTTTCTCTATCTATAGTGAGTGATGTCTCTCTCTGGGAGTGGGATAGTAAACATTGTGTTTATCTATCTATAGTGAGTGAAGTCTCTCTGGGAGTGGGACAGTAAACATTGAGTTTATCTATCTATAGTGAGTGAAGTCTCTCTGGGAGTGGGATAGTAAACATTGAGTTTATCTATCAATAGTGAGTGAAGTCTCTCTGGGAGTGGGATAGTAAACATTGAGTTTATCTATCTGTAGTGAGTGAAGTCTCTCTGGGTGTGGGACAGTAAACATTGAGTTTATCTATTTATAGTGAGTGAAGTCTCTCTGGGAGTGGGACAGTAAACATTGAGTTTATCTATCTATAGTGAGTGAAGTCTCTCTCTGGGAGTGGGATAGTAAACATTGAGTTTATCAATCTATAGTGAGTGAAGTCTCTCTCTGGGAGTGGGATAGTAAACATTGAGTTTATCAATCTATAGTGAGTGAAGTTTCTCTCTCTGGGAGTGGGATGGTAAACATTGAGTTTATCTGTCTCGAGTGAGTGAAGTCTCTCTCTCTGTGAGTGGGGTAGTAAACATTGAGTTTATCTATCTATATTGAGTGAAGTCTCTCTCTGGGAGTGGGAAATTAAACATTGAGTTTATCTATTTATAGTGAGTGAAGTCTCTCTGGGAGTGGGATAGTAAACATTGAGTTCATCTATCTATAGTGAGTGAAGTCTCCCTCTTTGGGAGTGGGAAAGTAAACATTGAGTTTATCTATCTATAGTGAGTGAAGTCTCTCTGGGAGTGGGAAAGTAAACATTGAGTTTATCTATCTATAGTGAATGAATTCGCTCTCTGGGAGTGGGATCGTAAACATTGAGTTTATCTATCTATAGTGAGTGAAGTCTCTCTCTGGGAGTGGGATAGTAAACATTGAGTTTATCGATCAATAGTGAGTGAAGTCTCTCTGGGAGTGGGATAGTAAACATTGGGTTTATCTATCTATAGTGAGTGAAGTCCCTCTCAGGGAGTGGGATAGTAAACATTGAGTTTATCTATCTATAGTGAGTGAAGTCTCTCTGGGAGTGGGTAGTAAACATTGAGTATATATATCTATAGTGAGTGAAGTCTCTCTCTCTGTGAGTGGGATAGTAAACATTGAGTTTATCTACCTATAGTGAGTGAAGTCTCTCTGGGAGTGAGATAGTAAACATTGAGTTTACCTGTCTCTAGTGAGTGAAGTCTCTCTGGGAGTGGGATAGTAAACATTGAGTTTATCTATCGATAGTGAGTGAAGTCTCTCTCTGGGAGTGGGATAGTAAACATTGAGTTTATCTATCTATAGTGAGTGAAGTCTCTCTGGGAGTGGGATAGTAAACATTGAGTTTATCTATTTATAGTGAGTGAAGTCACTCTCTGGGAGTGGGATAGTAAATATTGAGTTTATCTATCTATAGTGAGTGAACTCTCTCTCTGGGAGTGGAAAAAGTAAACATTGAGTTTATCTATCTATAGTGAATGAAGTCGCTCTCTGGGAGTGGGATCGTAAACATTGAGTTTATCTATCTATAGTGAGTGAAGTCTCTATCTGGGAGTGGGATAGTAAACATTGAGTTTATCTATCTATAGTGAGTGAAGTCTCTCTCTGGGAGTGGGATAGTAAACATTGAGTTTATCTATCAATAGTGAGTGAAGTCTCTCTGGGAGTGGGATAGTAAACATTGGGTTTATCTATCTATAGTGAGTGAAGTCCCTCCCAGGGAGTGGGATAGTAAACATTGAGTTTATCTATCTATAGTGAGTGAAGTCTCTCTGGGAGTGGGATAGTAAATATTGAGTTTGTCTATCTATAGTGAGTGAAGTCACTCTCTGGGAGTGGGATAGTGAACATTGAGTTTGTCTATCTATAGTGAGTGAAGTCTCTCTGGGAGTGGGATAGTAATCAATGAGTTCCTCTATCTATAGTGAGTGAATTCTCACTCTGCGAGTGGGATAGAAAACATTGAGTTTATCTATCTATAGTGAGTGACGTCTCTCTGGGTGTGGGATAGTAAACATTGAGTTTACCTGTCTCTCGTTAGTGAAGTCTCTCTCTGGGAGTGGGATAGTAAACATTGAGTTTATCTATCTATAGTGAGTGAAGTCTCTCTCTGGGATTGGGAAAGTAATCATTGAATTTCTCTATCTACAGTGAGTGAAGTCTCTCTCTGGGAGTTGGATAGTAAACATTGAGTTTATGAATCTATAGTGAGTGAAGTTTCTCTCTCTGGGAGTGGGATGGTAAACATTGAGTTTATCAATCAATAGTGATTGAAGTCTCTCTCTGGGAGTGGATAGTAATCATTGAGTTTATCTATCTATAGTGAGTGAAGTCTCTCTCTCTGGGAGTGGGACAGTAAACATTGAGTTTATCTATCTATAGTGAGTGAAGTCTCTCTGGGAGTGGGATAGTAAACATTGAGTTAATCTATCTATAGTGAGTGAAGACTCCCTCTCTGGGAGTGGGAAAGTAAACATTGAGCTTATCTATCTATAGTGAGTGAAGTCTCTCTGGGAGTGGGATAGTAAACATTGAGTTTATCTATCTATAGTGAGTGAAGTCTTGCTGGGAGTGGGGTAGTAATCCTTGAGTTTATCTATCTATACTGAGTGAAGTCTCTCTGGGAGTGGGATAGTAAACATTGAGTTTATCTATCTATAGTGAGTGAAGTCTCCCTCTCTGGGAGTGGGAAAGTAAACATTGAGCTTATCTATCTATAGTGAGTGAAGTCTCTCTGGGAGTGGGATAGTAAACATTGAGTTTATCTATCTATAGTGAGTGAAGTCTCTCTTGGAGTGGGATAGTAAACATTGAGTTTATCTATCTATAGTGAGTGAACTCTCTCTCTGGGAGTGGAAAAAGTAAACATTGAGTTTATCTATCTATAGTGAATGAAGTCGCTCTCTGGGAGTGGGATCGTAAACATTGAGTTTATCTATCTATAGTGAGTGAAGTCTCTCTCTGGGAGTGGGATAGTAAACATTGAGTTTATCTATCTATAGTGAGTGAAGTCTCTCTCTGGGAGTGGGATAGTAAACATTGAGTTTATCTATCAATAGTGAGTGAAGTCTCTCTGGGAGTGGGATAGTAAACATTGAGTTTATCTATCTATAGTGAGTGAAGTCCCTCCCAGGGAGTGGGATAGTAAACATTGAGTTTATCTATCTATAGTGAGTGAAGTCTCTCTGGGAGTGGGATAGTAAACATTGAGTATATATATCTATAGTGAGTGAAGTCTCCCTCTCTGTGAGTGGGATTGTACACATTGAGTTTATCTACCTATAGTGAGTGAAGTCTCTCTGGGAGTGAGATAGTAAACATTGAGTTTCCTGTCTCTAGTGAGTGAAGTCTCTCTGGGAGTGGGATAGTAAACATTGAGTTTATCTATCTCTAGTGAGTGAAGTTTCTCTGGGAGTGGGATAGTAATCAATGAGTTTCTCTATCTATAGTGAGTGAATTCTCTCTCTGGGAGTGGGATAGAAAACATTGAGTTTATCTATCTATAGTGAGTGAAGTCTCTCTGGGAGTGGGATAGTAAACATTGAGTTTACCTGTCTCTAGTGAGTGAAGTCTCTCTCTGGCATTGGGATAGTAAACATTGAGTTTATCTATTTTTAGTGAGTGAAGTCTCTCTCTGGGAGTGGGATAGTAAACATTGAGTTTATCAATCTATAGTGAGTGAAGTTTCTCTCTCTGGGATTGGGATGGTAAACATTGAGTTTATCTGTCTCTAGTGAGTTAAGTCTCTCTGGGAGTGGGATAGTAAACATTGAGTTTATCTGTCTCTAGTGAGTGAAGTCTCTCTGTCTGGGATTGGGGTAGTAAACATTGAGTTTATCTATCTATAGTGAGTGAAGTCTTTCTCTCTGCGAGTGGGATAGTAAACATTGAGTTTATCTATCTATAGTGAGTGAAGTCTCTCTGGGAGTGGGATAGTAATCAATGAGTTTCTCTATCTATAGTGAGTGAATTCTCTCTCTGGGAGTGGGATAGAAAACATTGAGTTCATCTATCTATAGTGAGTGAAGTCTCTCTGGGAGTGGGATAGTAAACTTTGAGTTTACCTGTCTCTAGTGAGTGAAGTCTCTCTCTGGCAGTGGGATAGTAAACATTGAGTTTATCTATCTATAGTGAGTGAAGTCTCTCTCTCTGGTAGTGTGAAAGTAAACATTGAGTTTATCTATCTATAGTGAGTGAAGTCTCTCTGGGAGTGGGATAGTAAACATTGAGTTTATCTATCTAAAGTGAGTGAAGTCTTTCTCTCCGGGAGTATGATAGTAAACATTGAGTTTATCTATCTGTAGTGAGAGAAGTCTCTCTGGTAGTGGGATAGTAAACATTGAGTTTATCTATCTATAGTGAGTGAAGTCTCTCTCTCTGGGAGTGGGATAGTAAACATTGAGTTTATCTATCTATAGTGAGTGAAGTCTCTCTGGAAGTGAGATAGTAATCAATGAGTTTCTCTATCTATAATGAGTGAAGTCTCTCTCTGGGAGTGGGATAGTAAACATTGAGTTTATCTATCTATAGTGAGTGAAGTCTCTCTCTGGGAGTGGGATAGTAAACATTGAGTTTATCAATCTATAGTGAGTGAAGTTTCTCTCCCTGGGAGTGGGATGGTAAACATGGAGTTTATCTGTCTCTAGTGAGTGAAGTCTCTCTCTCTGTGAGTGGGGTAGTAAACATTGAGTTTATCTATCTATAGTGAGTGAAGTCTCTCTCTGGGAGTGGGATATTAAACATTGAGTTTATCTATTTATAGTGAGTGAAGTCTCTCTGGGAGTGGGATAGTAAACATTGAGTTCATCTATCTATAGTGAGTGAAGTCTCCCTCTCTGGGAGTGGGAAAGTAAACATTGAGTTTATCTATCTATAGTGAGTGAAGTCTCTCTGGGAGTGGGATAGTAAACATTGAGTTTATCTATCTATAGTGAGTGAAGTCTCTCTTGGAGTGGGATAGTAAACATTGAGTTTATCTATCTATAGTGAGTGAAGTCTCTCTCTGGGAGTGGGATAGTAAACATTGAGTTTATCTATCAATAGTGAGTGAAGTCTCTCTGGGAGTGGGATAGTAAACATTGGGTTTATCTATCTATAGTGAGTGAAGTCCCTCTCAGGGAGTGGGATAGTAAACATTGAGTTTATCTATCTATAGTGAGTAAGTCTCTCTGGGAGTGGGATAGTAAACATTGAGTATATATATCTATAGTGAGTGAAGTCTCTCTCTCTGTGAGTGGGATAGTAAACATTGAGTTTATCTACCTATAGTGAGTGAAGTCTCTCTGGGAGTGAGATAGTAAACATTGAGTTTACCTGTCTCTAGTGAGTGAAGTCTCTCTGGGAGTGGGTTAGTAAACATTGAGTTTATCTATCGATAGTGAGTGAAGTCTCTCTCTGGGAGTGGGATAGTAAACATTGAGTTTATCTATCTATAGTGAGTGAAGTCTCTCTGGGAGTGGGATAGTAAACATTGAGTTTATCTATTTATAGTGAGTGAAGTCACTCTCTGGGAGTGGGATAGTAAATATTGAGTTTGTCTATCTATAGTGAGTGAAGTCACTCTCTGGGAGTGGGATAGTAAACATTGAGTTTGTCTATCTATAGTGAGTGAAGTCTCTCTGGGAGTGGGATAGTAATCAATGAGTTTCTCTATCTATAGTGAGTGAATTCTCTCTCTGGGAGTGGGACAGTAAACATTGAGTTTATCTATCTATAGTGAGTGAAGTCTCTCTCTGGGATTGGGAAAGTAATCATTGAATTTCTCTTTCTACAGTGAGTGAAGTCTCTCTCTGGGATTGGGGTAGTAAACATTGAGTTTATCTATATATAGTGAGTGAAGTCTTGCTGGGAGTGGGGTAGTAATCCTTGAGTTTATCTATCTATACTGAGTGAAGTCTCTCTGGGAGTGGGATAGTAAACATTGAGTTTATCTATCGATAGTGAGTGAAGTCTCTCTCTGGGAGTGGGATAGTAAACGTTGAGTTTATCTATCTATAGTGAGTGAAATCTCTCTCTCTGGGAGTGGGATAGTAAACATTGAGTTTATCTATCTATAGTGAGTGAAGTCTCTCTCTCTGGGAGTGGGATAGTAAACATTGAGTTTATCTACCTCTCGTGGCTGAAGTCACTCTCTGGGAGTGGGATAGTAAACATTGAGTTTATCTATCTCTAGTGAGTGAAGTTTCTCTGGGAGTGGGATAGTAATCAATGAGTTTCTCTATCTATAGTGAGTGAATTCTCTCTCCGGGAGTGGGATAGAAAACATTGAGTTTATCTATCTATAGTGAGTGAAGTCTCTCTGGGAGTGGGATCGTAAACATTGAGTTTACCTGTCTCTAGTGAGTGAAGTCTCTCTCTGGCAGTGGGATAGTAAACATTGAGTTTATCTATGTATAGTGAGTGAAGTCTCACTCTGGGATTGGGATAGTAATCATTGAATTTCTCTATCTATAGTGAGTGAAGTCTCTCTGGGAGTGGGATAGTAAACATTGAGTTTACCTGTCTCTAGTGAGTGAAGTCTCTCTCTGGGAGTGGGATAGTAAACATTGATTTTATCTATCTATAGTGAGTGAAGTCTCTCTCTGGGATTGGGAAAGTAATCGTTGAGTTTCTCTATCTATAGTGAGTGAGGTCTCTCTCGGGGAGTGGGGTAGTAAACACTGAGTTTATCAATCTATAGTGAGTGAAGTTTCTCTCTCTGGGAGTGGGATGGTAAGCATTGAGTTTATCCGCCTCTAGTGAGTGAAGTCTCTATCTATCTATAGTGAGTGAAGTCTCTCTCTGGGAGTGGGATAGTAAACATTGAGTTTATCAATCTATAGTGAGTGAAGTCTCTCTCTGGGAGTGGAAAAAGTAAACATTGAGTTTATCTATCTATAGTGAATGAAGTCGCTCTCTGGGAGTGGGATCGTAAACATTGAGTTTATCTATCTATAGTGAGTGAAGTCTCTATCTGGGAGTGGGATAGTAAACATTGAGTTTATCTATCTATAGTGAGTGAAGTCTCTCTCTGGGAGTGGGATAGTAAACATTGAGTTTATCTATCAATAGTGAGTGAAGTCTCTCTGGGAGTGGGATAGTAAACATTGGGTTTATCTATCTATAGTGAGTGAAGTCCCTCCCAGGGAGTGGGATAGTAAACATTGAGTTTATCTATCTACAGTGAGTGAAGTCTCTCTGGGAGTGGGATAGTAAACATTGAGTATATATATCTATAGTGAGTGAAGTCTCTCTCTCTGTGAGTGGGATAGTACACATTGAGTTTATCTACCTATAGTGAGTGAAGTCTCTCTGGGAGTGAGATAGTAAACATTGAGTTTACCTGTCTCTAGTGAGTAAAGTCTCTCTGGGAGTGGGATAGTAAACATTGAGTTTATCTATCGATAGTGAGTGAAGTCTCTCTCTGGGAGTGGGATAGTAAACATTGCGTTTATCTATCTATAGTGAGTGAAGTCTCTCTGGGAGTGGGATAGTAAACATTGAGTTTATCTATTTATAGTGAGTGAAGTCACTCTCTGGGAGTGGGATAGTAAATATTGAGTTTGTCTATCTATAGTGAGTGAAGTCACTCTCTGGGAGTGGGATAGTAAACATTGAGTTTGTCTATCTATAGTGAGTGAAGTCTCTCTGGGAGTGGGATAGTAATCAATGAGTTTCTCTATCTATAGTGAGTGAATTCTCACTCTGCGATTGGGATAGAAAACATTGAGTTTATCTATCTATAGTGAGTGACGTCTCTCTGGGTGTGGGATAGTAAACATTGAGTTTACCTGTCTCTCGTTAGTGAAGTCTCTCTCTGGGAGTGGGATAGTAAACATTGAGTTTATCTATCTATAGTGAGTGAAGTCTCTCTCTGGGATTGGGAAAGTAATCATTGAATTTCTCTATCTACAGTGAGTGAAGTCTCTCTCTGGGAGTTGGATAGTAAACATTGAGTTTATGAATCTATAGTGAGTGAAGTTTCTCTCTCCGGGAGTGGGATGGTAAACATTGAGTTTATCTGTCTTTAGTGAGTGAAGTCTCTCTCTGGGATTGGGGTAGTAAACATTGAGTTTATCTATCTATAGTGAGTGAAGTCTCCCTCTCTGGGAGTGGGAAGGTAAACATTGAGCTTATCTATCTATAGTGAGTGAAGTCTCTCTGGGAGTGGGATAGTAAACATTGAGTTTATCTATCTATAGTGAGTGAAGTCTCTCTTGGGGGGAATAGTAGACATTGAGTTTATCTATCTATAGTGAGTGAACTCTCTCTCTGGGAGTGGAAAAAGTAAACATTGAGTTTATCTATGTATAGTGAATGAAGTCGCTCTCTGGGAGTGGGATCGTAAACATTGAGTTTATCTATCTATAGTGAGTGAAGTCTCTCTCTGGGAGTGGGATAGTAAACATTGAGTTTATCTATGTATAGTGAGTGAAGTCTCTCTCTGGGAGTGGGATAGTAAACATTGAGTTTATCTATCAATAGTGAGTGAAGTCTCTCTGGGAGTGGGATAGTAAACATTGGGTTTATCTATCTATAGTGAGTGAAGTCCCTCTCAGGGAGTGGGATAGTAAACATTGAGTTTATCTATCTATAGTGAGTGAAGTCTCTCTGGGAGTGGGATAGTAAACATTGAGTATATATATCTATAGTGAGTGAAGTCTCTCTCTCTGTGAGTGGGATAGTACACATTGAGTTTATCTACCTATAGTGAGTGAAGTCTCTCTGAGAGTGAGATAGTAAACATTGAGTTTACCTGTCTCTAGTGAGTGAAGTCTCGCTGGGAGTGGGATAGTAAACATTGAGTTTATCTATCTCTAGTGAGTGAAGTTTCTCTGGGAGTGGGATAGTAATCAATGAGTTTCTCTGTCTATAGTGAGTGAATTCTCTCTCTGGGAGTGGGATAGAAAACATTGAGTTTATCTATCTATAGTGAGTGAAGTCTCTCTGGGAGTGGGATAGTAAACATTGAGTTTACCTGTCTCTAGTGAGTGAAATCTCTCTCTGGCAGTGGGATAGTAAACATTGAGTTTACCTATCTATAGTGAGTGAAGTCTCTCTCTGGGATAGGAAAGTAATCATTGAATTTCTCTATCAATAGTGAGTTAAGTCTCTCTGGGAGTGGGATAGTAAACATTGAGTTTATCTATTTTTAGTGAGTGAAGTCTCTCTCTGGGAGTGGGATAGTAAACATTGAGTTTATCAATCTATAGTGAGTGAAGTTTCCGTCTCTGGGATTGGGATGGTAAACATTGAGTTTATCTGTCTCTAGTGAGTGAAGTCTCTCTGGGAGTGGGATAGTAAACATTGAGTTTATCTGTCTCTCGTGAGTGAAGTCTCTCTGTCTGGGATTGGGGTAGTAAACATTGAGTTATCTATCTATAGTGAGTGAAGTCTTTCTCTCTGGGAGTGGGATAGTAAACATTGAGTTTATCGATCTATAGTGAGTGAAGTCTCTCTGGGAGTGGGATAGTAATCAATGAGTTTCTCTATCTATAGTGAGTGAATTCTCTCTCTGGGAGTGGGATAGAAAACATTGAGTTTATCTATCTATAGTGAGTGAAGTCTCTCTGGGAGTGGGATAGTAAACATTGAGTTTACCTGTCTCTAGTGAGTGAAGTCTCTCTCTGGCAGTGGGATAGTAAACACTGAGTTTATCTATCTATAGTGAGTGAAGTCTCTCTCTGGGATTGGGAAAGTAATCATTGAATTTCTCTATCTATAGTGAGTGAAGTCTCTCTCTGGGAGTGGGATAGTAAACATTGAGTTTATCAATCTATAGTGAGTGAAGTTTCTCTCTCTGGGATTGGGATGGTAAACATTGAGTTTATCTGTCTCTAGTGAGTGAAGTCTCTCTGGGAGTGGGAAAGTAAACATTGAGTTTACCTGTCTCTAGTGAGTGAAGTCTCTCTGTCTGGGATTGGGGTAGTAAACATTGAGTTTATCTATCTATAGTGAGTGAATTCTTTCTCTCTGGGAGTGGGATAGTAAACATTGAGTTTATCTATCTCGTGAGTGAAGTCTTTCTGGGAGTGGGATAGTAAACATTGAGTTTACCTGTCTCGAGTGAGTGAAGTCTCTCTCTGGGAGTGGGAAAGTAAACATTGAGTTTATCTATCTATAGTGAGTGAAGTCTCTCTGGGAGTGTGATAGTAAACATTGAGTATATATATCTATAGTGAGTGAAGTCTCTCTCTCTGTGAGTGGGATAGTAAACATTGAGTTTATCTATCTATAGTGAGTGAAGTCTTGCTGGGAGTGGGATAGTAATCCTTGAGTTTATCTATCTATAGTGAATGAAGTTTCTCTGGGAGTGGGATAGTAAACATTGAGTTTATCTATCGATAGTGAGTGAAGTCTCTCTCTGGCAGTGGGATAGTAAACATTGAGTTTATCTATCTATAGTGAGTGAAGTCTCTCTCTCTGGGAGTGGGATAGTAAACATTGAGTTTATCTATCTATAGTGAGTGAAGTCTCTCTCTCTGGGATTGGGACAGTAAACATTGAGTTTATCTATCTATAGTGAGTGAAGTCTCTCTCTGGGATTGGGAAAGTAATCATTGAATTTCTCTATCTATAGTGAGTGAAGTCCCTCAACAGGGCAAGGTTTACAATTGGGGGAAGGGTAAATACGATGTTGTCAGACAAGAATTGAAGTGCATAAGTTGGGAACATAGGCTGGCAGGGAAGGACACAAGTGAAATGTGGAACTTGTTCAAGGAACAGGTGCTACGTGTCCTTGATATGTATGTCCCTGTCAGGCAGGGAAGAGATGGTCGAGTGAGGGAACCATGGTTGACAAGAGAGGTTGAATGTCTTGTTAAGAGGAAAAAAATAAAATAAAAAAGGTGACTTATGTAAAGCTGAGGAAACAAGGTTCAGACAGGGCATTGGAGGGATACAAGATAGCCAGGAGGGAACTGAAGAAAGGGATTAGGAGAGCTAAGAGAGGGCATGAACAATCTTTGGCGGGTAGGATCAAGGAAAACCCCAAGGCCTTTTACACATATGTGAGAAATATGAGAATGACTAGAGCGAGGGTAGGTCCGATCAAGGACAGTAGCGGGAGATTGTGTATTGAGTCTGAAGAGATAGGCGAGGTCTTGAATGAGTACTTTTCTTCTGTATTTACAAATGAGAGGGGCGATATTGTTGGAGAGGACAGTGTGAAACAGATTGGTAAGCTCGAGGAAATACTTGTTAGGAAGGAAGATGTGTTGGGCATTTTGAAAAACTTGAGGATAGACAAGTCCCCCGGGCCTGACGGGATATATCCAAGGATTCTATGGGAAGCAAGAGATGAAATTGCAGAGCCGTTGGCAATTATCTTTTCGTCCTCACTGTCAACAGGGGTGGTACCAGGGGATTGGAGAGTGGCGAATGTCGTGCCCCTGTTCAAAAAAGGAACTAGGGATAACCCTGGGAATTACAGGCCAGTTAGTCTTACTTCGGTGGTAGGCAAAGTAATGGAAAGGGTACTGAAGGATAGGATTTCTGAGCATCTGGAAAGACACTGCTTGATTAGGGATAGTCAGCACGGATTTGTGAGGGGTAGGTCTTGCCTTACAAATCTTATTGAATTCTTTGAGGAGGTGACCAAGCATGTGGATGAAGGTAAAGCAGTGGATGTAGTGTACATGGATTTTAGTAAGGCATTTGATAAAGTTCCCCATGGTAGGCTTCTGCACAAAGTAAGGAGGCATGGGATAGTGGGAAATTTGGCCAGTTGGATAACGAACTGGCTAACCGATAGAAGTCAGAGAGTGGTGGTGGATGGCAAATATTCAGCCTGGATCCCAGTTACCAGTGGTGTACCGCAGGGATCAGTTCTGGGTCCTCTGCTGTTTGTGATTTTCATTAATGACTTGGATGAGGGAGTTGAAGGGTGGGTCAGTAAATTTGCAGACGATACGAAGATTGGTGGAGTTGTGGATAGTAAGGAGGGCTGTTGTCGGCTGGAAAGAGACATAGATAGGATGCAGAGCTGGGCTGAGAAGTGGCAGATGGAGTTTAACCCTGAAAAGTGTGAGGTTGTCCATTTTGGAAGGACAAATATGAATGCGGAATACAGGGTTAACGGTAGAGTTCTTGGCATTGTGGAGGAGCAGAGAGACCTTGGGGTCTATGTTCATACATCTTTGAAAGTTGCCACTCAAGTGGATAGAGCTGTGAAGAAGGCCTATGGTGTGCTCGCGTTCATTAACAGAGGGATTGAATTTAAGAGCCGTGAGGTGATGATGCAGCTGTACAAAACTTTGGTAAGGCCACATTTGGAGTACTGTGTACAGTTCTGGTCGCCTCATTTTAGGAAGGATGTGGAAGCTCTGGAAAAGGTGCAAAGAAGATTTACCAGGATGTTGCCTGGAATGGAGAGTAGGTCTTACGAGGAAAGGTTGAGGGTGCTAGGCCTTTTCTCATTAGAGCGGAGAAGGATGAGGGGCGACTTGATAGAGGTTTATAAGATGATCAGGGGAATAGATAGAGTAGACAGTCAGAGACTTTTTCCCCAGGTGGAACACACCATTACAAGGGGACATAAATTTAAGGTGAAAGGTGGAAGATATAGGAGGGATATCAGAGGTAGGTTCTTTACCCAGAGAGTAGTGGGGGCATGGAATGCACTGCCTGTGGAAGTAGTTGAGTCGGAAACATTAGTGACCTTCAAGCAGCTGTTGGATAGGTACATGGATTACGGGAAAATGATATAGTGTAGATTTATTTGTTCTTAAGGGCAGCACGGTAGCATTGTGGATAGCACAATTGCTTCACAGATCCATGGTCCCAGGTTCGATTTCGGCCTGGGTCATTGTCTGTGCGGAGTCTGCACGTCCTCCCCGTGTCTGCGTGGGTTTCCTCCGGGTGCTCCGGTTTCCTCCCACAGTCCAAAGATGTGCGGGTTAGGTGAATTGGCCAATGATAAATTGCCCTTAATGTCCAAATTGCCCTTGGTGTTGGGTGGAGGTAATGAGTTTGGGTAGGGTGCTCTTTCCAAGAGCTGGTGCAGACTCAGGGGGCCGAATGGCCTCCTTCTGCACTGTAGATTCAATGATAATCTATGATTAATCTAGGACAAAGGTTCGGCACAACATCGTGGGCCGAAGGGCCTGTTCTGTGCTGTATTTTCTATGTTCTATGTTCTATGTTCTATCTATAGTGAGTGAAGTCTCTCTGGGAGTGGGATAGTAATCAATGAGTTTCTCTATCTATAGTGAGTGAAGTCTCTCTGGGAGTGGGACAGTAAACATTGAGTTTATCTATCTATAGTGAGTGATGTCTCTCTGGGAGCGGGATAGTAAACATTGAGTTTACCTGTCTCTAGTTAGTGAAGTCTCTCTCTGGGAGTGGGATAGTAAACATTGAGTTTATCTATCTCTAGTGAGTGAAGTCTCTCTCTGGGATTGGGAAAGTAATCATTGAATTTCTCTATCTATAGTGAGTGAAGTCTCTCTCTGGGAGTTGGATAGTAAACATTGAGTTTATCAATCTATAGTGAGTGAAGTTTCTCTCTCTGGGAGTGGGATGGTAAACATTGAGTTTATCTGTCTCTAGTGAGTGAAGTCTCTCTCTGGGAGTGGGATAGTAAACATTGAGTTTATCTGTCTCTAGTGAGTGAAGTCTCTCTCTCTGGGATTGGGGTAGTAAACATTGAGTTTATCTATCTCTCGTGAGTGAAGTCTTGCTGGGAGTGGGGTAGTAATCCTTGAGTTTATCTACCTTTACTGAGTGAAGTCTCTCTGGGAGTGGGATAGTAAACATTGAGTTTATCTATCGATAGTGAATGAAGTCTCTCTCTGGGAGTGGGATAGTAAACATTGAGGTTATCTATCTATAGTGAGTGAAGTCTCTCTCTCTGGGAGTGGGATAGTAAACATTGAGTTTATCTGTCTCTAGTGAGTGAAGTCTCTCTCTCTGTGAGTGGGGTTGTAAACATTGAGTTTATCTATCTATAGTGAGTGAAGTCTTTCTCTGGGAGTGAGATAGTAAACATTGAGTTTATCTATTTATAGTGAGTGAAGTCTCTCTGGGAGTGGGATAGTAAACATTGAGTTTATCTATCTATAGTGAGTGAAGTCTCTCTGGGATTGGGACAGTAAACATTGAGTTTATCTATCTATAGTGAGTGAAGTCTCTCTCTCTGTGAGTGGGATAGTACACATTGAGTTTATCTACCTATAGTGAGTGAAGTCTCTCTGGGAGTGGGATAGTAAACATTGAGTTTATCTATCGATAGTGAGTGAAGTCTCTCTCTGGGAGTGGGATAGTAAACATTGCGTTTATCTATCTATAGTGAGTGAAGTCTCTCTGGGAGTGGGATAGTAAACATTGAGTTTATCTATTTATAGTGAGTGAAGTCACTCTCTGGGAGTGGGATAGTAAATATTGAGTTTGTCTATCTAAAGTGAGTGGAGTCACTCTCTGGGAGTGGGATAGTAAACATTGAGTTTGTCTATCTATAGTGAGTGAAGTCTCTCTGGGAGTGGGATAGTAAGCAATGAGTTTCTCTATCTATAGTGAGTGAATTCTCACTCTGCGATTGGGATAGAAAACATTGAGTTTATCTATCTATAGTGAGTGACGTCTCTCTGGGTGTGGGATAGTAAACATTGAGTTTACCTGTCTCTCGTTAGTGAAGTCTCTCTCTGGGAGTGGGATAGTAAACATTGAGTTTATCTATCTATAGTGAGTGAAGTCTCTCTCTGGGATTGGGAAAATAATCATTGAATTTCTCTATCTACAGTGAGTGAAGTCTCTCTCTGGGAGTTGGATAGTAAACATTGAGTTTATGAATCTATAGTGAGTGAAGTTTCTCTCTCCGGGAGTGGGATGGTAAACATTGAGTTTATCTGTCTTTAGTGAGTGAAGTCTCTCTCTGGGATTGGGGTAGTAAACATTGAGTTTATCTATCTATAGTGAGTGAAGTCTCCCACTCTGGGAGTGGGAAAGTAAACATTGAGCTTATCTATCTATAGTGAGTGAAGTCTCTCTGGGAGTGGGATAGTAAACATTGAGTTTATCTATCTATAGTGAGTGAAGTCTCTCTTGGAGTGGGATAGTAGACATTGAGTTTATCTATCTATCGTGAGTGAACTCTCTCTCTGGGAGTGGAAAAAGTAAACATTGAGTTTATCTATCTATAGTGAATGAAGTCGCTCTCTGGGAGTGGGATCGTAAACATTGAGTTTATCTATCTATAGTGAGTGAAGTCTCTCTCTGGGAGTGGGATAGTAAACATTGAGTTTATCTATCTATAGTGAGTGAAGTCTCTCTCTGGGAGTGGGATAGTAAACATTGAGTTTATCTATCAATAGTGAGTGAAGTCTCTCTGGGAGTGGGATAGTAAACATTGGGTTTATCTATCTATAGTGAGTGAAGTCCCTCTCAGGGAGTGGGATAGTAAACATTGAGTTTATCTATCTATAGTGAGTGAAGTCTCTCTGGGAGTGGGATAGTAAACATTGAGTATATATATCTATAGTGAGTGAAGTCTCTCTCTCTGTGAGTGGGATAGTACACATTGAGTTTATCTACCTATAGTGAGTGAAGTCTCTCTGGGAGTGAGATAGTAAACATTGAGTTTACCTGTCTCTAGTGAGTGAAGTCTCTCTGGGAGTGGGATAGTAAACATTGAGTTTATCTATCTCTAGTGAGTGAAGTTTCTCTGGGAGTGGGATAGTAATCAATGAGTTTCTCTATCTATAGTGAGTGAATTCTCTCTCTGGGAGTGGGATAGAAAACATTGAGTTTATCTATCTATAGTGAGTGAAGTCTCTCTGGGAGTGGGATAGTAAACATTGAGTTTACCTGTCTCTAGTGAGTGAAGTCTCTCTCTGGCAGTGGGATAGTAAACATTGAGTTTACCTATCTATAGTGAGTGAAGTCTCTCTCTGGGATAGGAAAGTAATCATTGAATTTCTCTATCAATAGTGAGTTAAGTCTCTCTGGGAGTGGGATAGTAAACATTGAGTTTATCTATTTTTAGTGAGTGAAGTCTCTCTCTGGGAGTGGGATAGTAAACATTGAGTTTATCAATCTATAGTGAGTGAAGTTTCTCTCTCTGGGATTGGGATAGTAAACATTGAGTTTATCTGTCTCTCGTGAGTGAAGTCTCTCTGTCTGGGATTGGGGTAGTAAACATTGAGTTATCTATCTATAGTGAGTGAAGTCTTTCTCTCTGGGAGTGGGATAGTAAACATTGAGTTTATCGATCTATAGTGAGTGAAGTCTCTCTGGGAGTGGGATAGTAATCAATGAGTTTCTCTATCTATAGTGAGTGAATTCTCTCTCTGGGAGTGGGATAGAAAACATTGAGTTTATCTATCTATAGTGAGTGAAGTCTCTCTGGGAGTGGGATAGTAAACATTGAGTTTACCTGTCTCTAGTGAGTGAAGTCTCTCTCTGGCAGTGGGATAGTAAACACTGAGTTTATCTATCTATAGTGAGTGAAGTCTCTCTCTGGGATTGGGAAAGTAATCATTGAATTTCTCTATCTATAGTGAGTGAAGTCTCTCTCTGGGAGTGGGATAGTAAACATTGAGTTTATCAATCTATAGTGAGTGAAGTCTCTCTCTGGGAGTGGGATAGTAAACATTGAGTTTATCTGTCTCTAGTGAGTGAAGTCTCTCTGGGAGTGGGAAAGTAAACATTGAGTTTACCTGTCTCTAGTGAGTGAAGTCTCTCTGTCTGGGATTGGGGTAGTAAACATTGAGTTTATCTATCTATAGTGAGTGAATTCTTTCTCTCTGGGAGTGGGATAGTAAACATTGAGTTAGTCTATCTCGTGAGTGAAGTCTTTCTGGGAGTGGGATAGTAAACATTGAGTTTACCTGTCTCGAGTGAGTGAAGTCTCTCTCTGGGAGTGGGAAAGTAAACATTGAGTTTATCTATCTATAGTGAGTGAAGTCTCTCTGGGAGTGTGATAGTAAACATTGAGTATATATATCTATAGTGAGTGAAGTCTCTCTCTCTGTGAGTGGGATAGTAAACATTGAGTTTATCTATCTATAGTGAGTGAAGTCTTGCTGGGAGTGGGATAGTAATCCTTGAGTTTATCTATCTATAGTGAATGAAGTTTCTCTGGGAGTGGGATAGTAAACATTGAGTTTATCTATCGATAGTGAGTGAAGTCTCTCTCTGGCAGTGGGATAGTAAACATTGAGTTTATCTATCTATAGTGAGTGAAGTCTCTCTCTCTGGGAGTGGGATAGTAAACATTGAGTTTATCTATCTATAGTGAGTGAAGTCTCTCTCTCTGGGATTGGGACAGTAAACATTGAGTTTATCTATCTATAGTGAGTGAAGTCTCTCTCTGGGATTGGGAAAGTAATCATTGAATTTCTCTATCTATAGTGAGTGAAGTCCCTCAACAGGGCAAGGTTTACAATTGGGGGAAGGGTAAATACGATGTTGTCAGACAAGAATTGAAGTGCATAAGTTGGGAACATAGGCTGGCAGGGAAGGACACAAGTGAAATGTGGAACTTGTTCAAGGAACAGGTGCTACGTGTCCTTGATATGTATGTCCCTGTCAGGCAGGGAAGAGATGGTCGAGTGAGGGAACCATGGTTGACAAGAGAGGTTGAATGTCTTGTTAAGAGGAAAAAAATAAAATAAAAAAGGTGACTTATGTAAAGCTGAGGAAACAAGGTTCAGACAGGGCATTGGAGGGATACAAGATAGCCAGGAGGGAACTGAAGAAAGGGATTAGGAGAGCTAAGAGAGGGCATGAACAATCTTTGGCGGGTAGGATCAAGGAAAACCCCAAGGCCTTTTACACATATGTGAGAAATATGAGAATGACTAGAGCGAGGGTAGGTCCGATCAAGGACAGTAGCGCGAGATTGTGTATTGAGTCTGAAGAGATAGGCGAGGTCTTGAATGAGTACTTTTCTTCTGTATTTACAAATGAGAGGGGCGATATTGTTGGAGAGGACAGTGTGAAACAGATTGGTAAGCTCGAGGAAATACTTGTTAGGAAGGAAGATGTGTTGGGCATTTTGAAAAACTTGAGGATAGACAAGTCCCCCGGGCCTGACGGGATATATCCAAGGATTCTATGGGAAGCAAGAGATGAAATTGCAGAGCCGTTGGCAATTATCTTTTCGTCCTCACTGTCAACAGGGGTGGTACCAGGGGATTGGAGAGTGGCGAATGTCGTGCCCCTGTTCAAAAAAGGAACTAGGGATAACCCTGGGAATTACAGGCCAGTTAGTCTTACTTCGGTGGTAGGCAAAGTAATGGAAAGGGTACTGAAGGATAGGATTTCTGAGCATCTGGAAAGACACTGCTTGATTAGGGATAGTCAGCACGGATTTGTGAGGGGTAGGTCTTGCCTTACAAATCTTATTGAATTCTTTGAGGAGGTGACCAAGCATGTGGATGAAGGTAAAGCAGTGGATGTAGTGTACATGGATTTTAGTAAGGCATTTGATAAAGTTCCCCATGGTAGGCTTCTGCACAAAGTAAGGAGGCATGGGATAGTGGGAAATTTGGCCAGTTGGATAACGAACTGGCTAACCGATAGAAGTCAGAGAGTGGTGGTGGATGGCAAATATTCAGCCTGGATCCCAGTTACCAGTGGTGTACCGCAGGGATCAGTTCTGGGTCCTCTGCTGTTTGTGATTTTCATTAATGACTTGGATGAGGGAGTTGAAGGGTGGGTCAGTAAATTTGCAGACGATACGAAGATTGGTGGAGTTGTGGATAGTAAGGAGGGCTGTTGTCGGCTGCAAAGAGACATAGATAGGATGCAGAGCTGGGCTGAGAAGTGGCAGATGGAGTTTAACCCTGAAAAGTGTGAGGTTGTCCATTTTGGAAGGACAAATATGAATGCGGAATACAGGGTTAACGGTAGAGTTCTTGGCATTGTGGAGGAGCAGAGAGACCTTGGGGTCTATGTTCATACATCTTTGAAAGTTGCCACTCAAGTGGATAGAGCTGTGAAGAAGGCCTATGGTGTGCTCGCGTTCATTAACAGAGGGATTGAATTTAAGAGCCGTGAGGTGATGATGCAGCTGTACAAAACTTTGGTAAGGCCACATTTGGAGTACTGTGTACAGTTCTGGTCGCCTCATTTTAGGAAGGATGTGGAAGCTCTGGAAAAGGTGCAAAGAAGATTTACCAGGATGTTGCCTGGAATGGAGAGTAGGTCTTACGAGGAAAGGTTGAGGGTGCTAGGCCTTTTCTCATTAGAGCGGAGAAGGATGAGGGGCGACTTGATAGAGGTTTATAAGATGATCAGGGGAATAGATAGAGTAGACAGTCAGAGACTTTTTCCCCAGGTGGAACACACCATTACAAGGGGACATAAATTTAAGGTGAAAGGTGGAAGATATAGGAGGGATATCAGAGGTAGGTTCTTTACCCAGAGAGTAGTGGGGGCATGGAATGCACTGCCTGTGGAAGTAGTTGAGTCGGAAACATTAGTGACCTTCAAGCAGCTGTTGGATAGGTACATGGATTACGGGAAAATGATATAGTGTAGATTTATTTGTTCTTAAGGGCAGCACGGTAGCATTGTGGATAGCACAATTGCTTCACAGATCCATGGTCCCAGGTTCGATTTCGGCCTGGGTCATTGTCTGTGCGGAGTCTGCACGTCCTCCCCGTGTCTGCGTGGGTTTCCTCCGGGTGCTCCGGTTTCCTCCCACAGTCCAAAGATGTGCGGGTTAGGTGAATTGGCCAATGATAAATTGCCCTTAATGTCCAAATTGCCCTTGGTGTTGGGTGGAGGTGTTGAGTTTGGGTAGGGTGCTCTTTCCAAGAGCTGGTGCAGACTCAGGGGGCCGAATGGCCTCCTTCTGCACTGTAGATTCAATGATACTCTATGATTAATCTAGGACAAAGGTTCGGCACAACATCGTGGGCCGAAGGGCCTGTTCTGTGCTGTATTTTCTATGTTCTATGTTCTATGTTCTATCTATAGTGAGTGAAGTCTCTCTGGGAGTGGGATAGTAATCAATGAGTTTCTCTATCTATAGTGAGTGAAGTCTCTCTGGGAGTGGGACAGTAAACATTGAGTTTATCTATCTATAGTGAGTGATGTCTCTCTGGGAGCGGGATAGTAAACATTGAGTTTACCTGTCTCTAGTTAGTGAAGTCTCTCTCTGGGAGTGGGATAGTAAACATTGAGTTTATCTATCTCTAGTGAGTGAAGTCTCTCTCTGGGATTGGGAAAGTAATCATTGAATTTCTCTATCTATAGTGAGTGAAGTCTCTCTCTGGGAGTTGGATAGTAAACATTGAGTTTATCAATCTATAGTGAGTGAAGTTTCTCTCTCTGGGAGTGGGATGGTAAACATTGAGTTTATCTGTCTCTAGTGAGTGAAGTCTCTCTCTGGGAGTGGGATAGTAAACATTGAGTTTATCTGTCTCTAGTGAGTGAAGTCTCTCTCTCTGGGATTGGGGTAGTAAACATTGAGTTTATCTATCTCTCGTGAGTGAAGTCTTGCTGGGAGTGGGGTAGTAAACATTGAGTTTATCTATCGATAGTGAATGAAGTCTCTCTCTGGGAGTGGGATAGTAAACATTGAGGTTATCTATCTATAGTGAGTGAAGTCTCTCTCTCTGGGAGTGGGATAGTAAACATTGAGTTTATCTGTCTCTAGTGAGTGAAGTCTCTCTCTCTGTGAGTGGGGTTGTAAACATTGAGTTTATCTATCTATAGTGAGTGAAGTCTCTCTCTGGGAGTGAGATAGTAAACATTGAGTTTATCTATTTATAGTGAGTGAAGTCTCTCTGGGAGTGGGATAGTAAACATTGAGTTTATCTATCTATAGTGAGTGAAGTCTCTCTGGGAGTGGGATAGTAAACATTGAGTTTATCTATCTATAGTGAGTGAAGTCTCCCTCTCTGGGATTGGAACAGTAAACATTGAGTTTATCTATCTATAGTGAGTGAAGTCTCTCTGGGAGTGGGATAGTAAACATTGAGTTTACCTATCTATAGTGAGTGAAGTCTCTCTGGGAGTGGGATAGTAAACATTGAGTGTATCTATCTATAGTGAGTGAAGTCTCTCTGGGAGTGGGATAGTAAACATTGAGTTTATCTATCTATAGTGAGTGAACTCTCTCTCTGGGAGTGGGAAAGTAAACATTGAGTTTATCTATCTATAGTGAGTGAAGTCGCTCTCTGGGAGTGGGATAGTAAACATTGAGTTTATCTATCTATAGTGAGTGAAGTCTCTCTCTGGGAGTGGGATAGTAAACATTGAGTTTATCTATCTATAGTGAGTGAAGTCTCTCTCTGGGAGTGGGATAGTAAACATTGAGTTTATCTATCAATAGTGAGTGAAGTCTCTCTGGGAGTGGGATAGTAAACATTGAGTTTATCTATCTATAGTGAGTGAAGTCTCTCTCTGGGAGTGGGATAGTAAACATTGAGTTTATCTATTTTTAGTGAGTGAAGTCTCTCTCTGGGAGTGGGATAGTAAACATTGAGTTTATCTATCTATAGTGAGTGAAGTCTCTCTCTCTGGGAGTGGGATAGTAAACATTGAGTTTATATATCTATAGTGAGTGAACTCTCTCTCTGGGAGTGGGAAAGTAAACATTGAGTTTATCTATCTATAGTGAGTGAAGTCTCTCTGGGAGTGTGATAGTAAACATTGAGTATATATATCTATAGTGAGTGAAGTCTCTCTCTGTGAGTGGGATAGTAAACATTGAGTTTATCTATCTATAGTGAGTGAGGTCTCTCTGGGAGTGGGATAGTAAACATTGAGTTTATCTATCGATAGTGAGTGAAGTCTCTCTCTGGGAGTGGGATAGTAAACATTGAGTTTATCTATCTATAGTGAGTGAAGTCTCTCTCTGGGAGTGGGATAGTAAACATTCAGTTTATCTATCTATAGTGAGTGAAGTCTCTCTCTCTGGGAGTGGGATAGTAAACATTGAGTTTATCTACCTATAGTGGGTGAATTCACTCTCTGGGAGTGGGATAGTAAACATTGAGTTTATCTATCTATAGTGAGTGAAGTCTCTCTGGGAGTGGGATAGTAATCAATGAGTTTCTCTATCTATAGTGAGTGAATTCTCTCTCTGCGAGTGGGATAGAAAACATAGAGTTTATCTTTCTATAGTGAGTGAAGTCTCTCTGGGAGTGGGATAGTAAACATTGAGTTTACCTGTCTCTAGTTAGTGAAGTCTCTCTCTGGGAGTGGGATAGTAAACATTGAGTTTATCTATCTATAGTGAGTGAAGTCTCTCTCTGGGATTGGGAAAGTAATCATTGAATTTCTCTATCTATAGTGAGTGAAGTCTCTCTCTGGGAGTGGGATAGTAAACATTGAGTTTATCAATCCATAGTGAGTGAAGTTTCTCTCTCTGGGAGTGGGATGGTAAACGTTGAGTTTATCTGTCTCTAGTGAGTGAAGTCTCTCTGGGAGTGGGATAGTAATCAATGAGTTTCTCTATCTATAGTGAGTGAAGTCTCTCTCTCTGGGAGTGGGATAGTAAACATTGAGTTTATCTATCTCTATTGAGTGAAGTCTCTCTGGGAGTGGGATAGTAAACATTGAGGTTATCTATCTATAGTGAGTGAAGTCTCCCTGGGAGTCGGAGTGTAATCAATGAGTTTCTCTATCTATAGTGAGTGAATTCTCTCTCTGGGTGTGGGATAGAAAACATTGAGTTTATCTATCTATAGTGAGTGAAGTCTCTCTGGGAGTGGGATAGTAAACATTGAGTTTACCTGTCTCTAGTGAGTGAAACTCTCTCTCTGTGAGTGGGATAGTAAACATTGAGTTTATCTATCTATAGTGAGTGAAGTCTCTCTGGGAGTGGGATAGTAAACATTGAGTTTATCTATCGATAGTGAGTGAAGTCTCTCTCTGGCATTGGGATAGTAAACATTGAGTTTATCTATCTATAGTGAGTGAAGTCTCTCTCTCTGGGAGTGGGATAGTAAACATTGAGTTTATCTATCTATAGTGAGTGAAGTCTCTCTCTCTGGGATTGGGACAGTAAACATTGAGTTTATCTATCTATAGTGAGTGAAGTCTCTCTGGGAGTGGGATAGTAATCAATGAGTTTCTCTATCTATAGTGAGTGAAGTCTCTCTGGGAGTGGGATAGTAAACATTGAGTTTACCTGTCTCTAGTTAGTGAAGTCTCTCTCTGGGTGTGGGATAGTAAACATTGAGTTTATCTATCTCTAGTGAGTGAAGTTTCTCTCTCTGGGAGTGGGATGGTAAACATTGAGTTTATCTGTCTCTAGTGAGTGAAGTCTCTCTCTGGGATTGGGAAAGTAATCATTGAATTTCTCTATCTATAGTGAGTGAAGTCTCTCTCTGGGAGTTGGATAGTAAACATTGAGTTTATCAATCTATAGTGAGTGAAGTTTCTCTCTCTGGGAGTGGGATGGTAAACATTGAGTTTATCTATCAATAGTGAGTGAAGTCTCTCTGGGAGTGGGATAGTAATCCTTGAGTTTATCTATCTATACTGAGTGAAGTCTCTCTGGGAGTGGGATAGTAAACATTGAGTTTATCTATCTATAGTGAGTGAAGTCTCTCTCTGGGAGTGGGATAGTAAACATTGAGTTTATCTATCTATAGTGAGTGAAGTCTCTCTCTGGGAGTGGGATAGTAAACATTGAGTTTATCTATCAATAGTGAGTGAAGTCTCTCTGGGAGTGGGATAGTAAACTTTGAGTTTATCTATCTATAGTGAGTGAAGTCTCTCTCTGGGAGTGGGATAGTAAACATTGAGTTTATCTATTTTTAGTGAGTGAAGTCTCTCTCTGGGAGTGGGAAAGTAAACATTGAGTTTATCTATCTATAGTGAGTGAAGTCTCTCTGGGAGTGTGATAGTAAACATTGAGTATATATATCTATAGTGAGTGAAGTCTCTCTCTCTGTGAGTGGGATAGTAAACATAGAGTTTATCTATCTATAGTGAGTGAAGTCTTGCTGGGAGTGGGATAGTAATCCTTGAGTTTATCTATCTATAGTGAGTGAGGTCTCTCTGGGAGTGGGATAGTAAACATTGAGTTTATCTATCGATAGTGAGTGAAGTCTCTCTCTGGGAGTGGGATAGTAAACATTGAGTTTATCTATCTATAGTGAGTGAAGTCTCTCTCTGGGAGTGGGATCGTAAACATTGAGTGCATCTATCTATAGTGAGTGAAGTCTCTCACTCTGGGAGTGGGATAGTAAACATTGAGTTTATCTACCTATAGTGGGTGAATTCACTCTCTGGGAGTGGGATAGTAAACATTGAGTTTATCTATCTATAGTGAGTGAAGTCTCTCTGGGAGTGGGATAGTAATCAATGAGTTTCTCTATCTATAGTGAGTGAATTCTCTCTCTGCGAGTGGGATAGAAAACATTGAGTTTATCAGTCTATAGTGAGTGAAGTCTCTCTGGGAGTGGGGCAGTAAACATTGAGTTTACCTGTCTCTAGTTAGTGAAGTCTCTCTCTGGGAGTGGGATAGTAAACATTGAGTTTATCTATCTATAGTGAGTGAAGTCTCTCTCTGGGATTGGGAAAGTAATCATTGAATTTCTCTATCTATAGTGAGTGAAGTCTATATCTGGTAGTGGGATAGTAAACATTGAGTTTATCAATCCATAGTGAGTGAAGTTTCTCTCTCTGGGAGTGGGATGGTAAACGTTGAGTTTATCTGTCTCTAGTGAGTGAAGTCTCTCTGGGAGTGGGATAGTAATCAATGAGTTTCTCAATCTATAGTGAGTGAAGTCTCTCTCTCTGGGAGTGGGATAGTAAACATTGAGTTTATCTATCTATAGTGAGTGAACTCTCTCTGGGAGTGGGATAGTGAACATTGAGTTTACCTGTCTCTATTGAGTGAAGTCTCTCTGGGAGTGGGATAGTAAACATTGAGGTTATCTATCTATAGTGAGTGAAGTCTCCCTGGGAGTCGGATAGTAAACATTGAGTTTATCAATCTATAGTGAGTGAAGTTTCTCTCTCTGGGAGTGGGATAGTAAACATTGAGTTTATCTATCTATAGTGAGTGAAGTCTCTCTGTGAGTGGGATAGTGAACATTGAGTTTACCTGTCTCTATTGAGTGAAGTCTCTCTGGGAGTGGGATAGTAAACATTGAGGTTATCTATCTATAGTGAGTGAAGTCTCCCTGGGAGTCGGATAGTAAACATTGAGTTTATCAATCTATAGTGAGTGAAGTCTCTCTCTGGGAGTGGGATAGTAAACATTGAGTTTATCTATCTATATTGAGTGAAGTTTCTCTGGGAGTGGGACAGTAAACATTGAGTTTATCCATCTATAGTGAGTGAAGTCTCTCTGGGAGTGGGATAGTAAACATTGAGTTTATCTCTATAGTGAGTGAAGTCACTCTCTGGGAGTGGGAAAGTAAACATTGAGTTTATCTATCTATAGTGAGTGAAGTCTCTCTCTGGGAGTGGGATAGTAAACATTGAGTTTTTCTATCTATAGTGAGTGAAGTCTCTCTGGGAGTGGGATAGTAAACATTGAGTTTATCCATCTATAGTGAGTGAAGTCTCTCTCTGGGAGTGGGATAGTAAACATTGAGTTTATCTATCTATAGTGAGTGAAGTCTCTCTGGGAGTGGGATAGTAAACATTGAGTTTATCTGTCTCTAGTGAGTGAAGTCTCTCTCTGGGAGTGGGATAGTAAACATTGAGTTTATCTGTCTCTAGTGAGTGAAGTCGCTCTCTGGGAGTGGGACAGTAAACATTGAGTTTATCTATCTACAGTGAGTGAAGTCTCTCTCTGGGAGTGGGATAGTAAACATTGAGTTTATCTATCTATAGTGAGTGAAGTCTCTCTGGGAGTGGGATAGTAAACATTGAGTTTATCTGTCTCTAGTGACTGAAGTCTCTCTCTGGGAGTGGGATAGTAAACATTGAGTTTATCTGTCTCTAGTGAGTGAAGTCTCTCTCTGGGAGTGGGATAGTAAACATTGAGTTTATCTGTCTCTAGTGAGTGAAGTCTCTCTCTGGGAGTGGGATAGTAAACATTGAGTTTATCTATCTATAGTGAGTGAAGTCTCTCTCTGGGAGTGGGACAGTAAACATTGAGTTTATCTATCGATAGTGAGTGAAGTCTCTCTCTCTGGGAGTGGGATAGTAAACATTGAGTTTATCTATCTATAGTGGGTGAAGTCTCTCTGGGAGTGGGATAGTAAACATTGACTTTATGTATCTATAGTGAGTGAAGTCTCTCTCTGGGAGTGGGATAGTAAACATTGAGTTTATCTATCTACAGTGAGTGAAGTCTCTCTCTGGGAGTGGGATAGTAAACATTGAGTTTATCTATCTATAGTGAGTGAAGTCTCTCTGGGAGTGGGATAGTAAGCATTGAGTTTATCTGTCTCTAGTGAGTGAAGTCTCTCTCTGGGAGTGGGATAGTAAACATTGAGTTTATCTGTCTCTAGTGAGTGAAGTCTCTCTCTGGGAGTGGGATAGTAAACATTGAGTTTATCTGTCTCTAGTGAGTGAAGTCTCTCTCTGGGAGTGGGACAGTAAACATTGAGTTTATCTATCTATAGTGAGTGAAGTCTCTCTCTGGGAGTGGGACAGTAAACATTGAGTTTATCTATCTATAGAGAGTGAAGTCTCTCTGGGAGTGGGATAGTAAACATTGAGTTTATCTATCGATAGTGAGTGAAGTCTCACTGGGAGTGGGATAGTAAACATTGAGTTTATCTATCTATAGTGAGTGAAGTCTCACTGGGAGTGGGATAGTAAACATTGAGTTTATCTATCGATAGTGAGTGAAGTCTCTCTGGGAGTGGGACAGTAAACATTGAGTTTATCTATCGATAGTGAGTGAAGTCTCACTGGGAGTGGGATAGTAAACATTGAGTTTATCTATCGATAGTGAGTGAACTCTCTCTCTGGGAGTGGGATAGTAAACATTGAGTTTATCTATCGATAGTGAGTGAAGTCTCTCTGGGAGTGGGATAGTAAACATTGAGTTTATCTATCTATAGTGAGTGAAGTCTCACTGGGAGTGGGATAGTAAACATTGAGTTTATCTATCTATAGTGAGTGAAGTCTCTCTCTGGGAGTGGGATAGTAAACATTGAGTTTATCTATCGATAGTGAGTGAAGTCTCTCTGGGAGTGGGATAGTAAACATTGAGTTTATCTATCTATAGTGAGTGAAGTCTCTCTCTGGGAGTGGGATAGTAAACATTGAGTTTATCTATTTATAGTGAGTGAAGTCTCTCTGGGAGTGGGATAGTAAACATTGAGTTTATCTATCGATAGTGAGTGAAGTCTCTCTGGGAGTGGGATAGTAAACATTGAGTTTATCTATCTATAGTGAGTGAAGTCTCTCTCTGGGAGTGGGATAGTAAACATTGAGTTTATCTATCGATAGTGAGTGAAGTCTCTCTCTGGGAGTGGGATAGTAAACATTGAGTTTATCTATTTATAGTGAGTGAACTCTCTCTCTGGGAGTGGGATAGTAAACATTGAGTTTATCTATCAATAGTGAGTGAAGTCTCTCTGGGAGTGGGATAGTAAACATTGAGTTTATCTATCGATTGTGAGTGAAGTCTCACTGGGAGTGGGATAGTAAACATTGAGTTTATCTATCTATAGTGAGTGAACTCTCTCTCTGGGAGTGGGACAGTAAACATTGAGTTTATCTCTCGATAGTGAGTGAAGTCTCTCTCTGGGAGTGGGACAGTAAACATTGAGTTTATCTATCGATAGTGAGTGAAGTCTCTCTGGGAGTGGGATAGTAAACATTGAGTTTATCTATCGATTGTGAGTGAAGTCTCACTGGGAGTGGGATAGTAAACATTGAGTTTATCTATCTATAGTGAGTGAAGTCTCTCTCTGGGAGTGGGACAGTAAACATTGAGTTTATCTATCTATAGTGAGTGAAGTCTCTCTGGGAGTGGGATAGTAAACATTGAGTTTATCTATCTATAGTGAGTGAAGTCTCACTGGGAGTGGGATAGTAAACATTGAGTTTATCTATCGATAGTGAGTGAAGTCTCTCTGGGAGTGGGATTGTAAACATTGAGTTTATCTATCTATAGTGAGTGAAGTCTCTCTCTGGCATTGGGATAGTAAACATTGAGTTTATCTATCTATAGTGAGTGAAGTCTCTCTCTCTGGGAGTGGGATAGTAAACATTGAGTTTATCTATCTATAGTGAGTGAAGTCTCTCTCTCTGGGATTGGGACAGTAAACATTGAGTTTATCTATCTATAGTGAGTGAAGTCTCTCTGGGAGTGGGATAGTAATCAATGAGTTTCTCTATCTATAGTGAGTGAAGTCTCTCTGGGAGTGGGATAGTAAACATTGAGTTTACCTGTCTCTAGTTAGTGAAGTCTCTCTCTGGGTGTGGGATAGTAAACATTGAGTTTATCTATCTCTAGTGAGTGAAGTTTCTCTCTCTGGGAGTGGGATGGTAAACATTGAGTTTATCTGTCTCTAGTGAGTGAAGTCTCTCTCTGGGATTGGGAAAGTAATCATTGAATTTCTCTATCTATAGTGAGTGAAGTCTCTCTCTGGGAGTTGGATAGTAAACATTGAGTTTATCAATCTATAGTGAGTGAAGTTTCTCTCTCTGGGAGTGGGATGGTAAACATTGAGTTTATCTATCAATAGTGAGTGAAGTCTCTCTGGGAGTGGGATAGTAATCCTTGAGTTTATCTATCTATACTGAGTGAAGTCTCTCTGGGAGTGGGACAGTAAACATTGAGTTTATCTATCGATAGTGAGTGAAGTCTCACTGGGAGTGGGATAGTAAACATTGAGTTTATCTATCGATAGTGAGTGAACTCTCTCTCTGGGAGTGGGATAGTAAACATTGAGTTTATCTATCGATAGTGAGTGAAGTCTCTCTGGGAGTGGGATAGTAAACATTGAGTTTATCTATCTATAGTGAGTGAAGTCTCACTGGGAGTGGGATAGTAAACATTGAGTTTATCTATCTATAGTGAGTGAAGTCTCTCTCTGGGAGTGGGATAGTAAACATTGAGTTTATCTATCGATAGTGAGTGAAGTCTCTCTGGGAGTGGGATAGTAAACATTGAGTTTATCTATCTATAGTGAGTGAAGTCTCTCTCTGGGAGTGGGATAGTAAACATTGAGTTTATCTATTTATAGTGAGTGAAGTCTCTCTGGGAGTGGGATAGTAAACATTGAGTTTATCTATCGATAGTGAGTGAAGTCTCTCTGGGAGTGGGATAGTAAACATTGAGTTTATCTATCTATAGTGAGTGAAGTCTCTCTCTGGGAGTGGGATAGTAAACATTGAGTTTATCTATCGATAGTGAGTGAAGTCTCTCTGGGAGTGGGATAGTAAACATTGAGTTTATCTATCGATTGTGAGTGAAGTCTCACTGGGAGTGGGATAGTAAACATTGAGTTTATCTATCTATAGTGAGTGAAGTCTCTCTCTGGGAGTGGGATAGTAAACATTGAGTTTATCTATTTATAGTGAGTGAAGTCTCTCTGGGAGTGGGATAGTAAACATTGAGTTTATCTATCGATAGTGAGTGAAGTCTCTCTGGGAGTGGGATAGTAAACATTGAGTTTATCTATCTATAGTGAGTGAAGTCTCTCTCTGGGAGTGGGATAGTAAACATTGAGTTTATCTATCGATAGTGAGTGAAGTCTCTCTCTGGGAGTGGGATAGTAAACATTGAGTTTATCTATTTATAGTGAGTGAACTCTCTCTCTGGGAGTGGGATAGTAAACATTGAGTTTATCTATCAATAGTGAGTGAAGTCTCTCTGGGAGTGGGATAGTAAACATTGAGTTTATCTATCGATTGTGAGTGAAGTCTCACTGGGAGTGGGATAGTAAACATTGAGTTTATCTATCTATAGTGAGTGAACTCTCTCTCTGGGAGTGGGACAGTAAACATTGAGTTTATCTCTCGATAGTGAGTGAAGTCTCTCTCTGGGAGTGGGACAGTAAACATTGAGTTTATCTATCGATAGTGAGTGAAGTCTCTCTGGGAGTGGGATAGTAAACATTGAGTTTATCTATCGATTGTGAGTGAAGTCTCACTGGGAGTGGGATAGTAAACATTGAGTTTATCTATCTATAGTGAGTGAAGTCTCTCTCTGGGAGTGGGACAGTAAACATTGAGTTTATCTATCTATAGTGAGTGAAGTCTCTCTGGGAGTGGGATAGTAAACATTGAGTTTATCTATCTATAGTGAGTGAAGTCTCACTGGGAGTGGGATAGTAAACATTGAGTTTATCTATCGATAGTGAGTGAAGTCTCTCTGGGAGTGGGATTGTAAACATTGAGTTTATCTATCTATAGTGAGTGAAGTCTCTCTCTGGGAGTGGGATAGTAAACATTGAGTTTATCTCTCGATAGTGAGTGAAGTCTCTCTCTAGGAGTGGGATAGTAAACATTGAGTTTATCTCTCGATAGTGAGTGAACTCTCTCTCTGGGAGTGGGATAGTAAACATTGAGTTTATCTATCGATAGTGAGTGAAGTCTCTCTGGGAGTGGGATAGTAAACATTGAGTTTATCTATCTATAGTGAGTGAAGTCTCTCTGGGAGTGGGATAGTAAACATTGAGTTTATCTCTCGATAGTGCTAAAGTCTCTCTCTCTTTTGGAATGAGCATCTCTTGGTTATATCCTTGATTAACATTGTTTGGGATTCTCCATTCCCGCAGCCGGCCATTGTGGTCACACCATCGGTAAACTCGCGCTTGTCGGCGCGCTGCCCGCGAGCCGGAGGATCCCGCCAACGCCGAATCCCACAGATTATGCTTTGACCCCAATATTAATCTTTCTTGTTTGAATCCAGCACCGCACTGCCCTCCTGTCCCCCACCACCATCCATGGTTAAACCACGTTTGTTTGTGACTTGCTGTATTCATCATCCAGATCCATCTCCAGTCTCCTCAATGACTCAGGTCATTCAGCAGCTCTGTATTGGGACTGGAGAACATACACAGACCTGAGCCCATGTTTAAAAACAGTGATACACCTCTCAGCACAGTCTAAATTCTTTTTTATAAATAAATTTAGAGTACCCAATTCATTTTTTCCAATGAAGGGGTAATTTAGCGTGGCCAATCCACCTGCCCTGCACATCTTTGGGTTGTGGGGGCGAAACCCACACGGACATGGGGAGAATGTGCAAACTCCACATGGACAGTGACCCAGAGCCGGGATCGAACCTGGGACCTCGTCGCCGTGAGGCAGCAGTGCTAACCACTGCACCACCTTGCTGCCCGTCGCATATTCTTCATTCTAATTCATACCTGACTGCGTACCGGAGCCTCAGGAGGTGTTCCCGTGTGAGCTGGAGGAGGTTCTGTAAGCTTGCCTGTTGCTCAGTGTTGAATGCTATTCATGGCAGCCTCTGACTACTTATAAGGGAAACGGACTGGACCAGAATTCTGATTTGCTCCCTGGAGAACAAAGCTTACCCAATAGTCTGGCTGGAGGGGGAAATGTGATTGTGCCCTGTGTCAAGTGCTCTGCATTGGGTAATGTAATCCAGCCCCTGTCACTCACAGTCCCAGTTTCTGGCAAAGTGCTTGTCCTGTTTCGCAACATTCTTCACATTCATTGAACCAACCGGCCCGACATAGATTCCAACCACAAATCGAAACCTGATCAAAACAAGTTTTTAATTGTCACCTATTGTTGATGTGGATTGGGGATAACCCAGCCCTGATAAATATCTTGAACATCTGGAGATTAGTCCATGGTGAGTCTGATGGTGGGATGGAACTTATTGAACTCATTGTGTCGTTGTTTCAGTGAGTTTTCGCCATGGGTACAAAGGAAAAAAATGTCATCGATGTATCTGGTGTATAACGTCGGTTGAAGGTTCTCTGTGCGCAGAGGAAGTCTTGTTCAAACATTGTGCGTGAAGATGTTGGCGTATTGAGGTGCGAATTTGGTCCCCATTGCTAGTCCGTGTGTCTGGATGAAGAACTTGTTGTCGAAGGTGAAGACGTTATGATCCAGGATGAAGCGGATGAGTTGTAGAATTGCGACTTTCGATTGGCAGTTGTCGGTGTTGAGTACTGAGGCTGTTGCAGCAATGCTGTTATCATGTTAGCAGCAATGCAACACACCTTTCATCAGGCAGCGTCTGTAGGCCACGGGCCACAAGAAAAAGCTCAAACTGTTGCTTGAATGTGCGTCAGTTTGAGTCCATGTTGCCCGAGACTTGAAGTCGGTGTGAAACCTTAAGCCCATCCATCTCACACTTCACCGTCTTGTGTGGCGTGAGGTCGAGACGTTTTACTGAGGGCTGTACACGTCCGAACCCCCCACACCTACGGGACATGTTCGCAGACTCACTAGCGAGGCACATCCTGCCTCCTCTGCTAATTGGTCCAAGATAATGGAGATTACACAGAGAAAGGATGAAAATGTCCAGGATTATGCCCACAGGGTAGAGGGACTGATGGAACAATACTCTGGGCTAACTAAACCAGCATTAGCAGGGCCCACTATTAGTGCCATTGTCAATGGTCTGCGACCTGATTGAGGATCTGCCCTTCAATTAATCTGCCTGGTTTGGAGGCAAGAATCCCTAACTGAAGTAGTTTCCATGCTCCCAGACTTAGAAGAAAGGAGTAGGGAGTCTAAGAACAAAAATACATTTCTGTCTGAATGAACTACTGGGTTTTGGAAAAGGAATTGGGAGAATACGCCCAGTTTCCCAAAAACCCACACTACCAACCACAAAGGGGCCAGGGAGATTTAAACAAAGGGGGCCTAGGAGAGGATTCGGAGTTACAAGGGACCACGTGGGACACAGACAGACAAAGAGGGCTGCCACACCTATGGCCAACTAGGTCACTGGGCCAGGGAATGCCCACAGACAAACCAGGACAACTAGGCCATTGGGCTTCGGACTGCTCCCAACTAAAACCCCATTACCAACAGAATTGGAACCAGCATAATGGGAGAGGCCGTGGGAGGGGCTGACACCTACCAGGACGCCCACAGGCCAACTATTTGGTCAAGGATCCTTGGGGCAGGGAGGGTCACCAGGATTGACAACGAGAACTGCCTCTGCTGTCTATAGATCCCTCTGACGAGCCGACGTTAATGATTAAGGTGAAGAGTGAGGAAATTCCTTTATTGGTGTTTACCGGGGCCACTTTTTCCACGCTAAGCAATGAACATTCAGTGGGAAAGGATTGCTCAAACAACCACCTCACAGTGACCAGAGAGTCAGGCACACCACAATGCCTACCACTTTCAGCCCCACTACCCGTGGAGGTTAACGGCCATAGTGAGGAACAGACATTCCTATTATCTAAAGAGGCCCCAGTCAATCTCTGTGGCAGAGATCTCTTGCACAAAATGAACGCTACCATTATATGCTCAACAGAAGGAATCGAGATTCAGGTCCCAGCCGACCGCTGCGTTGCCTCCCCCCTACACCATAATCATCATCCTATTTTATACACCTGGGGGAACGTAGAGCCGAATCCTAGTCCCAGACTTTCGAGTATTGTGGGATCGCTTCAGCGCCATCAGAGCCCAACAAACCCCAGCGACCCCACTGACCAGCAATCCCAGATAGCCCTCTCCCTGTGCTCCAGCCACCCCAATGAGGTAGGGAAGATGTTTACCGCACCTCCACACAAAGTTGCCTTGGCCACGGAAGAACCAATACCCACTGTGCCAAGCTGCGGATCAAGATATCGCTCCTGTAATAAAGTCACTTCTCCAGCAGGGCATCATAATTCCGACTGGCAGCCCTTGCAACACCCCTATCCTACCAGCCAAAAGACAGGGAGTGACAAATGCCGTTTGGTACAGGACCCCAAGGCCGAAAATGAATCAGTCGTCCCAGTCTACGCAGTAGTGCCAAACCCAGTGACCATCCTGGCCAGTATTCCCGGAGGGTCAGGCTACTATACTGTTGTTGATCTGTGCTCGGCATTCTTCTCGGTCCCCATACATCAGGACTCGCAATTTCTGTCTGCTTTTACCTACCGTGGCCAGCAGTGTACCTGGACTAGATTACCCCAAGGATACATTGAAAGTCCGACAATATTCTCCCAATGCCTAAAAAGAGATTTGGAAGATATATCCGCAGGGTCCACCCGAATTCAACATGTCGATGAACTACCCATAGCGTCACCCAGTAAAAAGGCTTGTGAAACACGGTTTGGTAGTTCTATTACGCCAGCTCGCAAGAAAGGGACATAAAGTATCAAAAGCAAAATTGCAATTCGTATCAGAAAGGGCCGATACCTGGGCCGTGAGCTTTTCCAGGACAATTGCAAAACAAATGAGTAAACAATGTGTGACTTGCCAAACCATAAATCTGGGAAAGACGGAATAACTGCAGCCTGCCTCCCACCCAAATCCAACAGGACCTTTTGTAAATTTACAAATTGATTTTATTGAACTACCCCCATGTGTGGGTTTTAAATATGTTTTAGTAATTATAGATGTATTCTCTCGGTGGATAGAAGCTTTCCCATGTAAACACTGTCACCTTTTTTACCTGCTGTAAATATCGAAATCAATAAGGTTCCCTTCTTTCTTTAGATATCGATATCTATTGCTCAGGGTCGCCAGGTATCGAATGATACCCCCACAAGGTTCAACCGGATATCGGTCAAAGAGCCAAACACCAGTTAGTTAGTTCAAGATCAATAGTACTTTATTTACACACAAGATTAATCAAGCAACATAAACACTACTAATTAAACTACACCTAACAACTATGACAACCTGTACTTAACTTCAGGCACCCGGCTTAGGTCAGAGGAACAGTGGCCGATCGAATCTGGATCTACTGGATCTGGAGAAGTAACGGCAAAGCAAATAGACATTCACAAGATGGACGAAAGTATGCGGAACTACTGTATTGCCCTCACAAAAAGAATTTCTAGATTTCATTCGCCATAGCCTCGAAACATCTATATCGAGGCCTTCAAGAGGAAGACCAACCTACACCCAAGGTTTGAGGGTCCATTCCAGATTCTACTGACGACCAACACCGTAGTGAAGGTTGAGGAACGACCGACATGGATACACACATCACACTGCAAAAGAGCCCCCGACCCGGAAACTGGGGGACAGGATTGACAATGCTGGCAATTGTCTGCCGAATGGGACTAACTGGGCCAACTATTGGACTGCATATGAACACTTTCCATTACCTGTCATACGTCTACGCAAGAGGGGCCAACCTATCTGACTGTTGGGTCTGTACCCATATGCCCATAACAGCTCCAGCAGAAAGGGGACAAGAGAAGGGGCCTCCACACATGGGGATAGCCACAGTACCGATAGTGAAGGGGACTTGATGACC